>NW_008667256.1:0-1575 GCF_000695815.1 Acanthisitta chloris | reverse complement strand
AGGGACATCAGGGACCCCCAGGGACAATAGACACCTCACATCAGGGAAGGGACCCCCAGGGACAACAGAGACCTCCAGGGACATCAGGGACCCCTAGGGACCTCCGGGACAACAGAGACCTCCAGGGACATCAGGGACCCCCAGGGACCCCCAGGGACAACAGAGACCACCAGGGACATCAGGGACCCCCAGGGATCCCCGGGACAACAGAAATCCCCAGGGACCTCAGAAACCACCAGGGACACCCAGTGTCCTCAGAGACCCTCAGGGACCCCCAGGGACCTCCAGGGACAACAGAGATCCCCAGGGACCCCCAGGGACCTCAGAAACCACCAGGGACATCCAGTGTCCTCAGAGACCCCCAGGGACCTTCAGGGACAACAGAGACCCCCAGGGACAATAGAGACCTCCAGGGACTCCCAGGGACCCCCAGGGACAACAGAGACCACCAGGGAAATCCAGGGACAAGAGACCCCCCAGGGACCTTCAGGGACAACAGAGACCCCCCCCCGGGACCTCAGAGACCCCCAGGGACTCCCAGTGTCCTCAGAGACCACCAGTGCCCACCTGACTGACCCCAACAGTGTATCCCACAGGGATCCCCTGTGACCTCAGAGACCCCCAGGGACTTCCAGGGACAACAGAGAGCCCCAGTGTCCTCAGAGACCCCCAGGGACACCCTGACTGGCCCTGACAGTGCAGACCACAGAGACACCGTGTCCTCAGAGACCCCCTGGGACCTGAGAGACCCCCTGTGTCCTCAGAGACCCCCTCAGAGATCCCCAGGGACCCTCAGAGCCCCCCAGGCTGACGCCGACAGTGCAGTCCACAGGGACCCCCAGTGCCCACAGAGACCCCCAGGGAACCCCTGAGTGACCCGAACAGTGCATCCCCCAGGGTCCCCCAGTGCCCTCAACCCTTCCCATCTCCCCTCCCAGTGCCCCCAACACGACTTCACACCACACCCCTCACCATCCACAACCTTTAATGCGAGGAAGCCACAGGGACAGTGTCCCCCCCACCCTGGCACCACCACCCTGGGGCCCTGTGTTCCCAGGACACCATGCCAGGCTGTGAGACCCCCAGGACACCATCCAGGGTTGTGGGACCCCCAGGAGCACCATCCAGAGCTGTGGGACCCCTCAGGGCCACTCTCCAGGGCTGTGTGACCCCCCAGAACCACCACCCCTGGCTCTGCCCCATCATTTCTTCCTCTGGAGGTGGACACAGTCAGACGGATGGTGGTCCCAGGACACGATCCAGGGCTGTCTGCCCACCCCTCCAGTACCACCCTGGGGTCTCCCCCATCATTTCTTCCTCTAGAGGTGGACACAGTCAGACGGATGGTGGTCCCAGGACACGATCCAGGGCTGTCTGCCCACCCCTCCAGGACCACCCTGGGGTGTCCCCTCACTTCTTCTTCTGCACGTGGGCGCAGTCGTACTTGCCCCGCACCACGGTGAGCTTGACCCCCGGCAGGTCCTGCGTGCGGCCGCCCTGGACCAGCACCACGTGGTGCTCCTGCAGGTTGTGTCCCTCCCCGGGCACAAAGCAGGTGACCTCGCGGCCGGTGCT
>NW_008667255.1:0-894 GCF_000695815.1 Acanthisitta chloris | reverse complement strand
CTCAAGGAAAAAGGCAAAATCAGGGAGTAGTCCAAGAAAGGAGCCAAAATCAGGGAGAAGCTCAAGGAGGTAAAATCGAGAAGCTCAGGAAAGAATGCAAAATGACGGAGAAGCTCAAGGAAAGAAGGTAAAATCAGGGAGAAGCTCAGGAAAGAATGCAAAATGACGGAGAAGCTCAAGGAAAGAAGGTAAAATCAGGGAGAAGCTCAGGAAAGAATGCAAAATGACGGAGAAGCTCAAGGAAAGAAGGTAAAATCAGGGAGAAGCTCAGGAAAGAATGCAAAATGACGGAGAAGCTCAAGGAAAGAAGGTAAAATCAGGGAGAAGCTCAAGGAAGAAGACAAAATCAGGGAGAAGCTCAAGGAAGCAGGAGATGCATCCCATGGACTGCAGGCAGGGCCAAGGATGAGCCCCAGCAGTGCCAGCCCCAGCCCCAGCACTGACTGGGGGATTGCTCCAAGCAGGTTCCTCCCCAGAGCCAAGATGTGGGAGAGCCTCTGGAGCAGAGGGATGTGGTAAGCAGAGACAGTTGTTCCTGCACAAAGGAACCACGAGAGGCAACAAGGGGAGCTGCTGCTGCAAAGCAGGCCAGGGCACAGAGCCTCCCTGTGCCAGCCTCACCCAGCAGCCAGGAGAGGCTGACCTGATGACGTGGTTGATGATGATGGGCTCGGGGGGCATCAGCAGCGCGTGAAGCCTCTGGGGGATCTCGGAGAATTTCATCCTCTGGGACTCAAAGATCTGTGGGAGACACGCCGAGCACTGAGGAGGCTCCGGCCTGGCGCAGCTCCCCGGGGGCCCACGGTGCCCAGCTGGGCAGGAGCTGGCCCAGCCAGGCCCTCACCTGCTGCAGGTATTTGTCACAGATGACAAACTCCCTCTCGTGGGGATCCT
>NW_008667254.1:0-732 GCF_000695815.1 Acanthisitta chloris | reverse complement strand
TCCCCTCTCCCCTTCCCTCCCCTCTCCTCTCTCCATCCCCTCTCTCCCCTCTCCCATCTCCTCTCCCCTCCCCTCCCTTCCCCTCCCCTTTCCCCTCTCTCCCCTCGACAAATCTCCTGATCCATCACTATCTGTGCTGCGACAGAACCTAATCCGGATCGAGACAAAGAGATAATCCGGATCGGGACAAAGAAATAATCCGGATTGGGAGGGGAAGAGAAACAGGGGGAGAAAAACTTGGAAGGAGAAGGAAGAGGAGGAAGGAAGAGGAGGAGGAGGAGCAGGAGGAGGAGGAGGAGAAAAAGTTGGAGAAGGAAGAGGAGGAGAAGGAGGCGGAGAAGGAATCCCTTCCCTTTTCCCGCGCGCGCGCGCCCCGGCGGCTCCTCCCCCTCAGGGGGAGGAGAAGGAGGAGGAGGAGGAGGATTTTTCCCGTTTGGGAACTGGGATGGAGTTCCCGTCGGGTCTGGGAGCACCAGTAGAGAAGAAGAAAAAGGAGATGGAGATTCTCCTCGACAGGTGGAATTCCGACCAGGACAAACAACCCCAACGGAAAAACATCACAGTTTATGTAGCCGTGCCCAGTTCGGAGCACGTGGCTGGGATCGTGGGGAGAATGGGTGAGAGGAGACCCCGGCAGGGAATTCCGGGGGGGGAAACTCGGGAGGAATGGGAATATCAGGATCCAAAGGGCCTCGGGGGGGAAACTCCTCTGTCCTGGGGGTGGGAACTTCT
>NW_008667253.1:0-3835 GCF_000695815.1 Acanthisitta chloris | reverse complement strand
TTTTTCAGCCTTTTCTCGGCATCACACGGCAATCAAACCCGGATCGGGCACGAATTAAACCCTCCAGCCCAGCGGCGTGTCCGAGCGGCAGCGCAGGGCAGGGAGCGCCTGCTCGCACGGCTGCAGTTACCGCAGCTGTTCAGCTGAGCCGGGAAAAGGTTTCTGTAGGCTGATGCTTTTAACAGCAGTGCTAAGCGGTCAGTAAATCATTAGATCCGTGTAGTCAGACTCCCGGAGCACAGAGTTGGTCCCAGTGGGATGCTTTGTGCTGGGAGAGGTTTACTTGTGGTTTGTGAAACGCTTTAAAAATCAATGTTGTAGGAGCAGTGAGCGTCTCTGGAGTGCAGAGACCTGGGGCAGGTGGGGCGCCTGGAATTCACTGGGCAGTGTTGGGAGGAGGTTTGGAGGAACCCTGGGCTGGATTCTCCGCAGTTGCTGCTCTCAGATGTCCCTTCAGGTTTGTCATTAATGAATTTCACAGGTTTCCTCTTTGCTGCTCCTTCTCACAAAGCCCACGTACGGCTCCGTTGTGTTAATTAATTTCCTCAGATACTGGCTTTCCGCATTTGGTCCTTGATAAGAGACTTGCAAGAAACCCAGAGTAAGACTCAAAGAGATTTCTCACATGGCAAGCATAAAGTTTCATTATGCACCGTAAATTCCCTGTGATTTCTGTTGTCAAGGCTCTACAGCTCCCGGAGTGAGAACTCCTCAGGGATGGAAATGAGGCTGAATTCCGTTTCAGTGATGCAAATGTCCTCAGGGCACCAGTGCTCAGGGCAGCTCATCTGGAGAGCTGCAGACCCCGGTGAATATCGTGGCTCTAGCTGGGATACCCACTCCCAGGAATTCACCCAGGACACAGTGTCTCTGGGAGCCTCAAAGTGGCAGTTCTTAGAATCATGGAATCACAGAGTGGTTTGGGTTGGAAAGGACATTGAAGATTGTCTTGTTCCACCCCCTGCCATGGGGAGGCTGCTCTGAGCACCATCCAGCCTCAATGTTCATCAACATTACCTGATCTGGCAACAAAACACTGTGCCAGGAAGGAACAACAGCTAAAAAGCTGTGTCTTCAGACCCTGAGCACAACACCAGCTCACCCTGCTGAGGAGGCAGAGGAGGCCGCAGGGAGGAAGGAAGCTGCAGGGAGTGAGGGTGCTGGTGCCAGTTCCTGGGGAGCAGATCCTCCTCCTGCCTCCCCCCCAGAAGAATTCATCCCCTTTAACCACAGCCACCTTCCCGCGGCAGGAAAAGGCCAGGCAGCGCTGCTGCCGGATGGCTGTTCGGTCTGACAGACCTCCCATTCAACAGTTAACAGCCAGAGTGTTTACAGGCAACATTTTTTTTGGCTGCTGTCCCTGGCATGTCACTAGTGTTTAGCCAAACGAACTGGGAGGATTATAACAGACAGGGACACTGGTGCAAGTGACAGGCGCAGAGACAAGTACTGCAAGAAGCTCATTTACACATCGAGTTTCACAGCCTGACTCTCCCTTCCTGCTCCATAAGCTCATCAGCTGCTGCTGCAGAGCCACCAGCTTTCAGGGGAATGACAGAGCTCACAAACCACCTCCTTCGGTTTTTTCCCCTGCCTGCTTAGACAACAGATCCTAATAAAAACCACTGTTTAATATTGTCGAGAATCAGCCTCCTTTCATGTGGCAGTGTGGGTTTAATGTAAATAGTTTGTGCTGCTCTGTTCCCTGTGAGGGCTGTTGGCTGTTGGCACTCCCTTTCAAGTCACTCGGGAGACGCTGCCGCTGCTGAGCCGGGGATGGATCTCAGAGGGATCTGTGGTCTCTCCTGGGTGCTCTCTGTGCTGTGTGACAGTTCTCATCACAGACACATATCAGAAAATGCAGCAGCATCTGCAGCTGTGAAATTGTCACCACCTGCCCCCAAAATAACGCAGAGAGGGGGGAGGATGTGGGGAGTGTGAGACAGGAGCTCTGGAGGGAGTCCTGGCCCCAGCCAAGGTGCTGTGTCCCCTGTGAGTGTCCGAGACTGCCCTGCAGAGCCTTGTGGTTGTGTCTCAACAAGGCTGCTCAGGGCTCTGCCACCCCATCCTCATCACCCACACACGCACATCAGCTTCCCAAAGCAACCTAAAGAACAGGAAGCATACAATGTTGAGAAAAGCCTTTATTAGAACTGTCAACATTAAATTTCCCTTACTGTTTTCAGTTTACTGTGGGAATTAAAACAAGAAGCAAGTTTTCCAGCTGCAGAAATACTGTTCTTCAGCCAGTTTTATTCTGCTGCTGTTTAAAGGCAGTGTAAGTTTTCACTGCCTAATAAAAACAATCATCTGTATTCCATGGCTGCAAGCAACAACAGTGTGAGAGAGTGGAGCAAGTCGAGAAGCTTTTGGAGGAGAATATGAATTATCTCACCCGGAGAAAAAAGCACAGACGGACCCTGAGCGCTGAGGGATATTGCACGACGCGTCAGGCGCATCTCAAACCTGTGCAGCTCAACCGGGAGATTTTATGCTTTTGAGAAAAAACACCTTTCTTGAATATCCCCACAGGAACATTCTTGGTACTTATTTCTGCAATTTAAATCGCTGCTCCTGTTTTTTAAGGCCAGGATGAGTAGACAAGCATTTAATCAGCCAGGCTGGATGGAGGAGCACAGGTACTGCTGAGCCTCGTGGGATGGCTCTGCAGCGAGCAGGAAAACGTTAGAGGCTGCTCTAAAGACACAAGCTCCTGTGCCCTCAGATGGACAGAATTGTAAAACCCCACCAGTGTCCCCAACGCACTGAATGAAGTGGAGAAGAAGCTGTGTTTAAGGTGATGGATGGAGCCCGCGGGGCCCATCGCAGGGCACCGGGACCTGCCGCCGCTGCCTCCTCCTGGCACCATCACGGAGGATAATTGCGTACTTAAATCTGGGCGCTTTCCTACACACACATTCATCTGCTGCGTCAGAGTCCTTGAAGTTAAAGAGGGATTTGAGTTACTGACATAATTTGTTCCCTGAGGGTTGTGGAAACGAGAGGCACATCTGAATAACTCCCTGACCACAGGTCTTGGACGGGAGCGAGCGCTGCTCTGAGAGGAACAGGCGATGGGAAGGAAAAGATCTCAAACGTTTATAGCCTATATGGTGCCTAGACAGGATGACAGAATCGCAGAATATTCCGAGTTGGAAGGGACCATTGAGGATCATCAGCCCAACTCTTGGCCAAGCACAGGACATGCCCAAGAATCCCACCCTGTGCCTGAGAGTGTTGTGCAAACACTCCTTGAGCTCTGCCAGGCTTGGGGCTGTGAGCACTGCCCTGGGGAGATGCCCCAGTGCACAAACACCTCTGGGGGAAGCACTTTGAAGGATGTGGTTGGGTTTTTCCCCGGGGCAGGCGGCAGCGCTGAGGGAGATGTGTGATGAGCTGCTTGGGGCTCACTTTGCTAAGGCTTATGGTGGTGCTGACGTATGCCAAGGCTGATGGTGAGGCATTCTCTGACTGCCTCAGGCTCTCCCCTCTCACCGAGTGGGATGAGGCCACCATTGCCAGGTGCCCTGGAGCCCTGGGCCTTGTGCCCAGTGCTCTGTGGACAGTAGTGCTCTGTGCCCTGAGCCTAGTGCTCTGTGCCCTGTGCTCTGTGCCCTGAGCCCAGTGCTCTGTGCCCTGTGCTCTGTGCCCTATGCTGTGCTCTGTGCCTGATGCTCTGAGCTGTTCTCTGTGCTCTGTGCTGAGCTCTGTTCTCTGTGCTGTGCCCTGAGCTCTGTGCTCTGTGCCTAGTGCTCTTTGCTCAGTGCTCTGTGCCCTGTGCTTTGTGCCCTGAGCTCTGTGCCCTGTGTTCTGTGCCCTGTGCTCTTTGCTCTGT
>NW_008667252.1:0-938 GCF_000695815.1 Acanthisitta chloris | reverse complement strand
GATTTTTAAAATGAACTCTTTGGAACATGTTAAGTAAAACCCAATGTGTTTCATATGATAGCTCTAGCACTCTCTCCATCTGTCCCTTTTGGTGTGTGGGCTGCAGTTTGCACATTTGCTGTTTTGTACACTTAAGGGAATCATTTCTGCCCCCAACATTTCTAGGTTTGCTGTTAGGTGCCAGGACCCTTGGGTCTGCAGAGAATGTAGCTGATTCTGTGGATGATACCTCCTTTATTTTATGGGTGGCTCTAAGAAAACCCTTGAGTATGAAGCAAACAATTTCTAGGCAAAACCTTTTCAGTCTGGTCCATTTTCACAGATTATGTTAGAGAAGTGAAAGGGATGTGTTGTAGCTTCTCTCCTGTTACTTTACCCTCAGTTAAAATGCCATTGACTTTTCCAGGCTGTTGCCTTTTGCTTATGTGTCTTTTAAACAGTCCTTTTCCTGTCATCACAGCTGTATTTGGATCTCTGCTGGGCACCATGAGATGAGAATACAGCTCTGGCATGTCAGTGTGATGACCCTTCTAATTCGGTAGAACATAGAATTGTCATAAAATTGTTTGGGTTGGAAGGGACTTTAAAGATCATCTAATTCCACCTTCCCATCATGGGCAGGGCTGCCACCTACTAGACCAGGTTGCCCAAAGCACCATCCAGCCTGGCCTTGAACACTGCCAGGGATGGGATATCCACAATGTCTCTTGGCAGTCCAGGAGTCTCCTGGATTGCTTACAGCCAGCTGTATTGCTTTTCCAGCAGACATCTGTGTGGTTGAATTCCCCCCATTACAATGAGAGCTTGTGAGCACAGTGCTTTCTGTAGCTGAAGCAAGAAGGCCTTGTTGATGGGTTCCTCCTGATCAGGTGGCCTTTGCTAGACTCCAGCCATGAGGTGTCCTTTGTTGGTCCTGCCCTGGGTTTTCACCCACAAGC
>NW_008667251.1:298-781 GCF_000695815.1 Acanthisitta chloris | reverse complement strand
GATGTTGCTGGGTTTCAGGATGTGGAGAAGGAAGTTTTCTCTGATTTCTAGCATGCTGAGGAGGTGGAAGGGAAGGGATGGAGTTGGATGGCCATCCTTGTACAAGCTGCCAGTCTACCTGCCATGGCACCCAGAAGTGTGGAAGGGATAACCCAGGTAGACAATATCATACCTTACCTCCCTCCCATTTTACCAGCCCTTGGCTGTCAGTGAATCTGAGCTCACACCAGGTCTCCACTGACCCCCTGGTAACTTCTGAATAACATTTTATTTTTTTTTTCTAACAATATCTCAGGTTCAGTTCATGCCCCGTTGGAAGACGGGCGTTCAGCTGGCTGCGTAACTTTGCAGCTTTTCCCGTCCTCCATCGGTGCTTTGGCATCAGAAAGGTTCTTCAACTCCTCCACAACCTCTCCACACAGCTGGCGGAACACCGGCAGCCTTTCCTTGGGGTCAGGGAAGCATCCCAAACCCGTGGCTTTC
>NW_008667251.1:0-258 GCF_000695815.1 Acanthisitta chloris | reverse complement strand
AGAGCGGAGTAGATGTTTTCACTTCTAGTCCTGTTACGTTTTGCCGTGAGGCGGCAGGAGGCAGATTCTTGGTTGACGCTGTTGGTGGATGCACTATACAGGGCGTAACATTCCGGAATGTTCCTGCAGCTTTTCTGGAAGAGGAATTTGATGTTCCTGTAGCTGTGGTTGGGTATGGCATTGGACAGTGAGATGTGCCTGGCTTTACGCTGGAAAGGCATTGTTGCTGATCTTGTGTAGGGAGAAATCACACAATTA
>NW_008667250.1:0-1129 GCF_000695815.1 Acanthisitta chloris | reverse complement strand
TTCCCTTTGGGAAAGCCTATGAGGATCCTTTTCTCCAGGTCTTCTTCTACCCAAAACAATCCGAGACATAGTCAGAGGCGGAGAATCCAGGCAGTTCAGAGCCTTCGGAAATAGGTGGAAGAGGGGAAATGCCCCGCGCCCAAACAAAGGTTAGTTTCAGCTTTCCCGGGGCTGGTGCTCATTAACAATACTCCACAGTTGCGAGGGCTACGAGAGTACCAAGCATTCCCCCATCCTCAGTAATCCACAGTGTAGCCAATCATGCCACATTTCTGCTAAGAAAGAAAAAAGGGGATGCCACTCCATCAGCCAGCGCTGGGAAAGCAGAGAAAAATCAAACTGCTGCTCTTGCCTCCATTCATCTCCAAACTGGTGAGCCCTCACCGAGCGAGCTCTCTCCCGGCGCGCACACACACTCACACTCGCGCACACACACACACACACTCGCACACCCCGCCAGACAATAATCAGGCTGCTCCGGCAATTTCAATGGTCTGGCTATTGACAGTAATACCCGAGGATGTTTTCAGGGAGAATAGTGCACCCTTATGAAAGAAGCTGGGAAAAAAAAAAATAAATAAAAATAAGCATGCTTGCGAGGAGCAGGGCTATGCAAATCTGCAGTCTCCGAACAGCAAATCGCTGAGGCTTGGATGCAATGCAGAGGACGAGCCTATGTTAAAGAGGGAGGCTGAGTTCAGCTCCCACACAGTCGCGCTGCCTCTCCTCAGCCTTTCGGGAGCCGCGCAGTGCCAGAACGCGGCTCGGGCGGTGCGGAGGGGACACACACACACACACACACAGCTCTTCCCCACCCGCGCCGCGCAGTCAGCAGCACGGCGGGAGCACTTCCCCTCCTCCCATAGTCCAGAGCTACTAGTGTCTTGAAAACCCACTTTCATCTTAAAAAGAACGATTTCGGCTCTTTTAATTGGCCTAAACTTCGCCCATCAGGTGTTTCCCTCTGCCTATTCGAGCACCGGCTGTGATTATCCGGTAATTACACACACAGCGCCGAACAAAGAGTTACCGGGATTTATTTTTTTTTTCCCGGCATACTCAACTAACACACCTCGGCCGCCCACCGCAAACTGGGCTGAAGAAAGCCTTGCTGCGCTTAGCCCCCCGC
>NW_008667249.1:19921-20252 GCF_000695815.1 Acanthisitta chloris | reverse complement strand
AGGAGAGAGAGAGAGAGGCTACTAAAAAAATCAAGAAGCGCCAGTTTTCTGCTACAGCTGTCAGCAAAGAACTGTCACCTTACATCATACCCTCCGAGATGGTGAAGAGAATGCAGGCAATGACAGCACAGGAATGCAAAAGAGGGCAGATAAGTCACTTCTGGTAATGAGACACAAATTAAACTTTCAAAACATGTGCATAGCTTTATTCATCTGCTTCAAACTAACCTTTTCACGGAGCTTCAGCGAAACCCGAGTGTGCAAAATGCATTTCTAAAAAACAATGCAAGCAAGCTTTCACATTTACTGTGGCAGAAGTACAGAAAGACTC
>NW_008667249.1:14698-19882 GCF_000695815.1 Acanthisitta chloris | reverse complement strand
AGAACCCAGAATTGCACAGCTTGGAGTTCTGAGTCGCTGACTGCAAACACAAGCGTTTCGATTTCGCTAACTTCAAGCAAGGCATGTTTACTTCTCCTTTACAAAAAACCAACTCTAAAACCCCACAGAAACAAGAACCACAACCTGGCAGGGCATAAATCCCCTGGATAATGGAATCCTGGTGCTGCAGAGAGCCTGAACTCCAGCAAAGCCAGTTCCAGACCTCGGCTTGTTCCAGCTCTGCAAACACAAGCGTTTCGATTTCGCTAACTTCAAGCAAGGCATGTTTACTTCTCCTTTACAAAAAACCAACTCTAAAACCCCACAGAAACAAGAACCACAACCTGGCAGGGCATAAATCCCCTGGATAATGGAATCCTGGTGCTGCAGAGAGCCTGAACTCCAGCAAAGCCAGTTCCAGACCTCGGCTTGTTCCAGCTCTGCATGCTGATCTGATTTTTGTCCGCAGGAGAAGAGCAAAGCAGCTTCCCTCCCTCATCACTCCCCTCCGAAGTCACAGGTGCCACCCCACAGGACATCATCCCCAAACTCTACGACAGCCACTATGCAGGCTGGAGTCCAGGTCTGGTTTCAATGCAAAGGGTCACTGGGACACTACTGACCCCTCGACCATAGATGGGGCACAGCCGTCGCGAGCTCAGCCCTGCCAGCCTGTCCCTGCAGCTCACACACCCAACAACTCTCCTCAGAAAGACTAAGCACACATGCAAGGCACATTGAGTCAGATGTACACACACACGTGGGTGTGTAAAAGAGCAAACGCTGGCCGAAACAATAAAAAACTGATGCTGAATAAACCAATTAAACAGGCAAAGAGCTCTGGCCTATGTATTTATAGACTATTTTCCAGGCAGCTGTAATCCCCAAGTTGTTTTTCCTACATGAATTTAGACCTTCCTTACTCTTCCCTCACTTTACAGAGAGGTACTTTATTTTCCTAAAGGATTTTCTATAAATAGTCAAGTAAATTCCCTTTTTTTCCCCTTCCAGTAAACTCCTCCTTCAGGGTACACATCCCCCATTGTGGTCCAGGTATGACTCATGAAGAGAAGAGGTTCTGGACCTGCCCATGCCCCATGTCCTTGATGCAGCAAGACCTCCCTCCACTGCTCCCTACACCTTTCACTGACAGGTTTCAGCTGGGTGGATGGCCTCACCTTGCTTTTTTCTTGGAAAATATCCCACTCTGCAGCACCCGAGGGTGGCTGGAGAAGGAGCCTCTGCAGTGCTGGGCTGTGGGCAGGGATAGAGGCCACACAATCCTTAATACTTCTGGTTAACTTCACATTGAGATAAAGCATTCAAAAGATCTTTTTGTAGAGATGAGCAATTTCCTTCTATAGATAAATTCAACTAGAAAACAAAAATATTAAAACCCAGAGACGAGACAAGAGCTGACTGAGATTTTTCTACCTTACAAGTTACTCAGGCACCTTTCCTGCACCACCAGCCATGGAGGAAGGAGAAGTTGAAAACCTCAGGGATTTGCACTACCCTTCCAATAGCAGCTTGAGAAAAGGAAGGGGGGGGGAAGAAAAAACAAACCAATAGAAAATAAAAAAATGCACAGTGTTCTCTCAAGTTAAAAGAGTTCTCCTTTGCTTGCGTTTGCATAGAAATTCCCGTAGGTCAGCACCAAGATCAGGTACACCCTGTCCTACACCCCATCCTACACCTCAGCTCCCCCAGTTAGTGGCTGTGTTACAGGAGGGGTCGACTATCCGCAGAGGAACTACATGGTCATGTTAAAAAAACAAAAAAAAAAATACACAAACCAAAAATAAACCCAACCAAAAACAAAAGTGCATCACACATTCTTGATTTTCAGGGTTACTTATAGCAGCAGCAGCATTAATCCAAGACAATGAAACAGTTGTAGGTTCATTCTTAAATGCAGCAACACTTAATGAAATGTCTTCGGGGAAGGGTGTAAAGAGGGTCCTTCTCAAAAGGATAACAATGAAAATTAGACTATTCAATATAGACAAAAAGGAGATAAAACAAAAAAAAATTAAAGACACGATCTTATTTACATTAAAAAAACCACATTCTTGTTAAAATATCTTTACAACACCTAAGCAAAAAAATATGTATTTTCAGAATAAAGCAGAAACTCCTAAAGCAGTATCCATTTTTGGAACCCTTATTTAGCACCTGAGGAAAGACCATATGGAAAGCAGAACAGGTTATTTTTTTGTCTTTTTTTTTGTTAATTTTTAAGAAAACTGTAAGTTGTGTTCTTGCTAAACGTTCAGAAGTTTGCAGTACACAAGTTTCATACCACAGAAAGAAACGAGCTATTTTTTTTTCTGCTGTTTTGTTCTTTTGAAAGACACTCTACTCGTTAATAAGGCTGTAGAAAAGGGACACTGCTATCTTACAAAATGGCTTTAGAGCTCTGGACATGTTATACGAAGCTTTCTGATTAACAGTCAAGATAAATCCAGCTCAGCATCCCCTGGTGAGAGCACAGGACTCTTGCTTCTGTCCCAGGACAGGCAGCAGCCCTGGCAGGGCACTGCTGAGGGTCTCATGCCACTGACACAAGGTCCTCACAGGGCTCTGGTACCTCCCCAGACATCCCTGGCCCCTCTGTCCTGCTGCTGAGCAATGCCACTTTTGAGGATCACGGGCAGGACAGAGGCAGCCAGCCTGATCCCGGGGTGTAACAGACACTGGGCAAACCTCTAAAGCTCTGTAATCCCTGGGAGGCAGCACACACTGAGATCTCCTCCTTGCACCAGGCCCAGGTTCCTGCTTCCTAACTGCTTTCAGTAGGGCTTTTCTGCATGGAAAAATGCTCTGGCGGTGGCCACAGCTAGAATTACTCTGGCTTTTTTTGGCTCCTTCACCACACCTGTCCTTCTCCTGCCTTCTGCACTGCTGTGGAAAATGTGTAGCAGCTTTAAATGGGGTGAATCCTTGTTGTCTCCCCTCCCGACCTCAACCATTTCCCTTGTAAACAGCCTCTTCAAGGAAAACAAGTACTAACGGATGGACAGACATAACAATCTTCTAGGGATGAGAGGGGACACCATAGCAAATGCTGAATCAAGATCAAAACCTAAACACACAGGAAAACTACCAGCAGTTCTGAAACATGGCTGTGAATGCCATCGCTCCCAGATGTCCCTGAGGTCACCCACTGGCCACTTGGAAAAGGATGCTGTGGTGCCACAGCAACACTCCCTTAAAGGTGAAAGCACTAATTACACACACAGCTGGGAGGACAACTCTCTTTTTTTTTTCCTAGCAGGAAGAGATTTTCCTTTTCATTTAGCTGGCTGGTTCACTCATCACTGCTCCCAGCCACCAAACAGCTGGTGGACTTGCAACCTAATGAGAATTGGGTTTTCTTTCCACATTGCAAAGAAGTTCACAGCAGCTACGAAAGGCAAAGAGTGGGATTTACTGGTTCTGAAAGGTTTGAAGCAGGTTAGTAACAGAATCCATGCCCTGGAGCTACCAACTGGTCAAAGAGACAAGAGATTTCTAACAGATTTCACAGAGGATTGAGGTGGGTTTAAACCAAAACCAAACTCCAAGCAAAGCCTGAAAGCCACTGCCAATCCACCAGATGGGTGGAATGGGAGGGAGCAAAGGCTGAAGGCCCCAAATCACCATCACCAGGAACACAGAGGAGTTTTTAAATCACCTCTTGGACAGGATGAGATGCTTCCTGATCCACCAAAGAGCAAGCAGATCCCGAGCTGGATCTGGCTGGCAGTACACACTCCAGTTACACAAGACCCTGTACAAGAGACACCCAAAAGAACATGCTGGCAGAGGAAGAGCAGAGGGGAACAACCAGAAGAGAAAGGAGACAGCCCCTGCCCACACAGGAATCCTCACTCCAATAAACAGACAGCAAGGGAACCGGAGCAAAAGGACTCACCGGACCCACACCGGGAACAGAAACAGGAGAGAAACTTTAACCTGAATTAGTATCTTCACAGCTAATAAAAAATAGGTCATTATCTCACCCTTAGTGCCACTTTCTGATACTACATGTATTTAAGGGGTTTCAAAACCCACTGTAAGAAAAACAATGGCACAAATAAATACACCTCACTCTCCTGTCACGTCTGATCTCACACGCTGCTGGTTCCTGTCCCCACTCAGACACCCTTGGGTGCAGACCCAGGCCACGAGGCTGCTGCACCCCTTCCTGGGCTCTATTTGGTTTATGCTACAGTACTAATACTCTTCAGTCAAACAAAACCAAAAGAAAACATGAGACTTATCAGTAACACCGTACAGTTATTTCCATGTGCTAAATTAGTCACAGCTCAATTTCAGGTTTGGTGTGGGGTTTTTTAAACTTTTTTTTTTATAAGTTTACACAAAAATAATCAGAAAACAGATTAAATCTTAAGATATTTTTAATAAGTGCTCAGTTAAGAATTGTGTGAGGACTTGGGGAGGACTGCAGACAGTACAGGGCGAGTTACACGACAGCGCGAGGAAGTTCCTTCCACGGTCCTGCCTGGCTCTAGGCAATAGTTATCCCAGAAATCCTGGGGAGCCGGAGCTACAGGAGCTGAGAGAGAGGAATTCCTGACTGCTTAGCACTGAGCACACGCTGTGGAGCTCATGGAGACAGACAGACAGACACTGGAACAGAGTATGGTCAGAAATACAGCAGAGAAGGTGCTGCTGAGGGTGTTTCGATGGGTCCCACCAGCGAGGCAAAGCCACAGGGATGAGCATCAGGAAAAAACCAACCCACCCATTGCTTGAACCGTGTTTCTCTCAGCATTTCTTTTGCTATTTAGATGACAGACTGGACTAGGGCAGGATGAGAGGCCAAATATTGAGCACGACTCAGACCTTTCTAGAGGTGCAGGGTCAGCCTCAGCAGGGAGTGCTGCTCAGCCCCGAGCATGGATCTGGGGCAGAGGCACAGCACAGCCCCCAGGGAAGCAAAACAGGGTGTTTTACTCATTTTTTTCTTTTTTTTTTTTTTTTTTTTTTTTTTTTTTTTTTTGAATGGAACCCAGCCCTTAAGGCGACAAGTGACTACACAAGGCAAATAAATACACAGCAGAGCCTTAAAGCCAGTAAAACAAACTGGAAACTTTGCTATTAACCTTCAACTTTTTGAACATAATAGAAAAGAACATAGAACATTTCTTCCAACTTAATTTTTTTCCCAGGCCCACC
>NW_008667249.1:5644-14664 GCF_000695815.1 Acanthisitta chloris | reverse complement strand
TCAGCTCTTCGGCAGCAGAGCTGGAGGCAATTCCAACTTTTGGCAAGCAGTTGGGAGACTCAACAGAATTAAACCCAGGAAGGTCAGAGGACTAGATGTTGGGCACATCTGTAAACATGTTATACATCTCAGAGTTACACACACCTGTCAAGGTGGTACAGTTTAGAGGTGAAACAGAACTATTTGTGACTGGCCAACCACACATTTCTGAACCTGGACTGGTACAATACATGATGACTATATAGTATCACACTCAGGATTATACTATATAGTGTTGGATACATCAAATGGAGTAGGCAATCCATAGTCAAACGTTTCAAACCAAGCATGGCAGAAAGCATCTTACACAAGGTACATTGTCCCACCATGAACTTCAGTGTCTCATTCAGGAACAACCTCATTAAAAGAATAAAAACAATTTAAAAAAAAGAAAGCATGCTACATACTCCTAATTAACAAAAACAAAACAAAGAAGTGGATAAATCTAAGCACAAAGGGTATGCAAAAGTTTTGGGCTTATCTGCTTCCTGTAATGCCCCATAGGGTCCAGTCTAACTTGAGGAGGCACCAACTGCTGCTGACCTTGGACTGGGCCACGGACACTCAGGATATGTGGAGCAAACCCATTTCTGCTGGATTCACTGCTCACTCTTGCACTGGACCCTGTGAACTTTCCACCTTTTAACCAAACCCCAGAAGAACTACCAACCCCCAGATGACTTGGACACACTACACAAGCTGCAATGGGACAGAGAGGGTCACACAGCTGGAGTCTGCACTCTGCTCAGCCTTCCCTACCACTGCTAGGAAGCTTTCCTTTCCCTGGGATTATTTTTTTGATTTTTTTTTTTTAATTATTATTTTCATTCCTAAGTCCTCCTTTTTTTTTGTAATAAAATATATTTTTATTAAGAGATAATTAGAAGCAGAGCCCGGAAATACACAGACTGCAGTAAAATATAAAAGAGCATTTCCAAGGGGCAGGAAGCCCAGCCATTGGCCTTCTATGGACAAATTGAAAAGGATTCAAATTCCCATTTTTTTTTCTTTCTTTTTCCTAATTTTTTTCTTTTTTTTTAACTTTTGCATTTTTTTTTAAGAGAAAAAAATAATTCAAGAAGGGTGAAAGTTAGCAGAACTCAATTCCTCTTCAGTTTTCCAATGAAAATGGGAAAAAAATCCAGCACATTTAGTGTTAGGAGACAGACAGAGCAAATATGAAGCACCTACAGTTGAAAGCAGAAGATACCTTTTTTTTTTTTGTCTTTTTTTTTTTTTTTTCCTTGCTCCCAGTAATACAATGGCATTAAACTGTGGGAACAGTGGGATTTTTGTTGTTTTCTCCATATTCAATGCCTAAACAGATTGCTTATTTTTCCATGTTGTCTTTTAAAAACGAAATAACTCTTCAGTTGCAGTAGTCCAACGTGTAACCGGAGCCAGGTCAACTGTGTGACTTCATCATGCATCCTAGAACTGCAGTATTACCATCTTTCCCTCAGCAGAATGATCCTTTTAAGACAATATTCCCAGCATAGAATTGCTGCTTTACTCCTGGCAAAACATGCGGATTAAAATTCTCTGGAAACGAAAAAAGAAACTCTGCAAACTTCAAGGTGTTTCTCCAGCATTCAATGGAAAACAAACCAGAAACAAAATAAAAAAAGAGAAACCAAATAAGGGAGGTGGAAGGGAAAGGGGAGATGAAGGATGGTGAATCATCCTGATTTCCCTGTGATTAGTGTGTCACTACAGTCACAGAACAAGAAACAGAAACCTTGTCAAGTGGAAATGCCTCTCCAGTGGTTGCTGTTGCCCATGTAGACGACAGCAGGAACTTTGAAACCAGGCTTGTAATTGAGTCTGTATTCCTTAATCACTTGCATTCACTCTTTAAACAAAAACAAAACAAAAAAAAAAAATGAAAAAAAATCTATTCAGTACCGGAGATTAAATAATCACGTGTGTAGTCTCGTTGAAATAAATTTTCAGATTCCTTAAGAAGTCTAATTACTTTCAGTTGCCATTTTTAAATAACTATATATATATTTGTATATATTATCCTGTGATTCTAGTTATGGTTCCTCTGCTGCACTGAAGATTTAGAAGGAGCATAAAAGCCTTTTTGTCCCCCACGAACAGCACAAATGCTGCAGAAAGGTTAGAACAGGCAGTCTTGTCTTGCTACCTTCATTGATCCGGGCGATCCATGGCTTCATCATAAGTGATTATCCTTTTGGGATCTGGAAAGCAAGGAAAAGTCTAAGTTTTTGACAAGCTGCTTTCAGGGTCTGTGGCTGAAAACAAACATGAGAGATCTGCAAGGTACTTGGCTGTTAAAAGACTTTTCTTCCCGACCCTCAGCATCAGCACCTCGAGCCCAGGCCAATCCCCCCAAGCAGTGCCTGCTTCCCACAGCAGCACACGAGGCTCTGTGTGCTGCTCTTCCCACAGGCTAACACAGAACCTCTTCCCAGCTGAATTGTGGGAATACAACCGAATTTAAAACTTATTATTGGATGTGACATCCAACACCAGAAATAGAAAGCAATTTTGTATACACATAGGGAAGAGTCATTAAATTTAATTTGACACTGGTTTTATTGCTCTTTTAGAGACTCTGCTTCTCTCTGAACACACCACTATTATGGCAAAGCTTACTGTCCTGACTTTTAGTGATCCAAAACATGGATAAATCCAGACTACAACCTGCAGGCACTGAAGAACTAAACTCAGGCATCTCCGGACACAGAGACAATCCACTCTCACTCCTCACCCATCCCAACAGAGAGAGCAATTGGATTTATTTATTCTTTCCAACATCCTTACCTTGCTTCTGCAAATTCCAAACCGCTTCCATTTCTGTGGAGGCAAAAAGGAGAGACCACTGTTATTATGCAGATTGATGTTGCCATTAGAGACAACTCCAAACACACTTTAATTTTCCAAGCGTGGCACAACACAACTGTGGTTGTGCTGAGGCTTTCAGACAGAGCCAACCTCCTCCAGCCCAGCAGCACAGCCCCAGCCCAGCCCAGAGGACTGTATGAATTTGACATGAATAATCCAGCAATAAAAGGCAAAAGGATGGCTGTAACATGGTCTTAAGGGTCAAATGGCCAAGCTGAGCATCAGAAATGTCATCATCATTCTCCACTCCTACAAATCACAATCTAACTTCAGGCTTTACTACTCCAATTCCAGCACTGTTTTGCACATCACAACCTCAACAAGGAGCCTGGAGAGATGATTTTTACGAGTTGATGCTTAGTGTGTGTGAAATCAGCACCGCCGGACAAAGAGCTGTGCGTGGTTCACAGTGTGTGAGAGCTGGAGCACACGCCAGGCAGAGACTGCTGTGCTACCACCACTGCAAAGCTGCTGCTGACACACCACTCGAGAGCAAGGTGTGATGCTCTACACACCAGGCTGCCTGCTTGGCTTCCAATTCTTCCCCCAATTTACCTCCACAACACATTCACAGGCTAAAGAAAAACCCTCGCCAGCTCTCCCTAGAAAAGCACGTGCTTTTGTTTACTAAGAAATAACAGCAAAGTTAAATGCTCTTTTCATTCACATTGAGAAACAGCTCTCCCCTTTAAAATACCCCCCAAATCAAGTCACACCTTTGGTGACCCATTCAAAATAACTACATTTAGCCACTATCGAGATGGAACCTTGTGAGCTAGAATACTCATGAAGACACTAACTGTACACTGCACCCAAGTTCAAGAGAAAAACTGTTTGGAAAGAAGCATTTAGTAGAAACACAACCTGCAAAAATCACCTTTCTCCAGAAAGGAGAGTGACAGGACCTCGGGAGGGGCTAGGAACTGAGAATGGTTAACAGGCTACACGGGATGTGCAGTAAAGCACAAAACAAGGCAATAAGCAAACTAACCAGCATGGGAAAGGAAGAAGCAAAAGCCCCACAAAACTCATAGCCTCAGCACCATGTGTGCCAAGTGTCACCTCCATCAATCCAGTCCCTTCTCCAACCCTTCATCTGTCCTTTGTCTGCCACAATCTCCAGCTCCCCAGGGCAGGAAATTGCATGCAAATAAATATTGTCAACCCTCCCTGCACAATTAAGTCTTTTGTGAAGAAGGCCCTGACAAATTTTTATGAGGTCTGTTATTTTTTTGCCTGACGATAACAACACCAACACTTTGCACTTTCATCAAGGAGCCCTGAGTGCTTTGGGAATAGTAGCCAACCACCAACACCCCCAGGGATAGAGCAGCCTGGCAAGGGACTGCCTCCCTCATCTACCAGATGCAGATTCCCCCGAAGTAAAATGAACCAGCTACTAAAATTACCTCCCGTGGAGCAAGTTTTCCATTCAGAGCAGTTAGATGCATCATTTCCTAATGGCTAAAGAACATCTCCTCTTTTAATAGCTTTCCCCAAAGGCATGGGACAGAAAACACTCTCCAGTAGTTGGTTCTTCCACATTAGAGCAACATTTGAGCATCAAATACAAGGCAGAGCTGAAGCACCACCTGCTACTGTATCCCCATGTATCACCACACTTTCTTTCACACTTCATTTGGTCCTAACTACACTAGTGTGGACACTACACTAAGGTAAGAACATGCCAAAAAACCTTCTAAGTTGTCAAAATTCCGTTGCAAAAAAAAAAAAAAAATTCTAACAAACCAACAACCTTTTCAGACTTCAATTTTCCCCTGTCCTCCTTTGGAAAGAGAGGGTGGTGTAAAGTGTCCTGTAAACCCCAGACACCTGGGCACACTGGCTGGCAGATGCTCAGCCTGACAAAGCTACAAAACCAAAGACCATTGGCAAAAGATGAGATAACAACTCTTACTGAATATCATCTGCCATCAGCAGAGCAAGGCCCTCCCCTCCACCTGGCAACACAGGGACATGGGATAGCACAGGTTAAGCACATGGACCAACTGAAACAACTTCACAGAGGGGAAAAAAATAAACCTTGGGCTATTTGCAATGCAAAACTACGGGGAAAGGATTTTCTTCAATCTTAAAATTGAATTTTATGATTTCTTCTTTCCAGTAGAGTGAGTTTTCCTTCTGGTTCTGAATCACTTCCAGGCTGTGGCCACCTATGACCGACACAAGGTGTTGTGACCAGGTCACTGTCACAGGGGTTGGACAGACCTCAGTGACCAACTGGGTAGACACAGCTCAGCAGAGCCAACACTGCCCAGTGCCTGGCTCCAGCCAAGCAGAGCAGTGAGCTCAGGGATACAGGGTGGAAGAACAGCATGCAAGGGGCCCCAAGCCTGATTTCAGCCTTCCTTCCTTGGGCTCAAGGAGCTCTTAAGCCCATTTTTCCACGGATAAAGCTTCCAGAGCAAGTTTAAGCAAAAGACTCTTAAAACCACTCACCCTGTATGGGAAAAGGGGTATCTCACCATCAGCCTGAGTCCACCTCTCTCAGATAATGACCCAAAACATAGTATTGCCACTTTCAAAACACCTGACCAGCAGACAGGTGTCACCATTCCCAAAACAGGACACGTGGCCAGGGAAAAGCTTCCTTCTCAGTGGACTCCAACCCAGACGGAGAAAACGCCATCAACGAACCCTTGCACAACCCAGCATCAAAGCCAGTCCTGCTCTGAGCCAGGGGCAGAACTGGGTCACCTCCTGTGCCCCTTCCAACATCTTGTTTTCCAGGATTTTTTACAATTAGCTGGCCTCTCCACAGCCCTCTGGCCCAGGGTTTGCTGAGGAACTGCCTGGGGCAGACAGCTACATCCACCTAACGAGCTCCAGGGAGAGGACCCACTTTTTCTGGGGACTATCACCGAAACAAAGGGTCAGGGGAGGAAGGCTTTGATGTCAGGAACAGACTAAGGCACACTCCAGTGAATTGTGCTGAGATTCTTCATAGGTCAATAAACTTTATAGCAGGACTGGTACATAACCTCAGAGGGGCAAGAAGTGTTTCTGTGATAACTTGCTAAGACAGGCACTTTTACACACATTTTCCTTGCTAGAGAAGCAGTCCCTGCAAACAGAAGGGTCTGCACAATGCCACAGTACTAGTTCTTTGTTCTTATAAATCTCACAATTGTCCCTAAAATAAAACACTCAAAAATAACAAAAAGAGACCATTCTCATATGATTTTTTTCTGCTATCTGCAGGACATAACAATAAAGTTAGGGGATTGCCCTGGAAACGAAGCAAAGCCTAAAAATTCCATGCTGTGGAGACTCATGGCTGTACAGAATACACTGTACTCATCCTGACAACTGGAAAGAGCAGAGACTCAGAGGAGAATTAAATCAGCTTTTGCCCCACAGCTCAGGCCCCACAAGGCCATAAGCAACAGACCAAGATCTAACCCCTTCCCACCAAGGGGGATGGGAAGCCAAGGGGTTTTTTTTCCCCCCCTCTCCTGATGTAAAGGATGAAAATTGCTGAATTCACAGCTCTGCTATTTCTTCTGACCCAATTCACCATTCCGGCGAACGCCACTCCTGCCTGGCCCACGCTGCCTTGCTCTATTTTCCATGCTGCTCTTCTGCTTCTTCACGCGAGCAGAGACGCTGCTGCGACCGAGATGCTGAGAAGGAACAAAGCAGCAGCACAGGCAGAAACTCAGGGGCAAGACAGAAGAGGGAAACACTGCAGCTTCCTCTCCTCCACCCATGTGGTCTTTGCTGCTGTGCAGCTGAGCTGGAGGCCTCAATTATTTGCTTTTTAGCTCAGGACAAGCAAATTACTGAGCTTCCCACCACAAAGCTTGCCATCCAGAGCCTGGTGTTAGTGGCAGCCAGCCTGGCCCAGAAGACTGCAACTACCCAAACGTGACCAAATTCTGCAAAGCGTTGACAATTATTCCGATATGAAGCGTTTCATCCAGCTGTCTCTAAAAGGAGGACTAAGAAGACACTGGTTTCAATACAAGTAAAGCTGAGATACACCCACCCTCCTCCTCTGAAGGACCAAAAAACCTGCAAGGACCAGTTTTATCACAAAAAGATGAGGATTTCAGCAATGCCACAACGAGGCAGAAGTTCAACTCTAACCTAGATAGGTACAATGACCCAAAGCGACAACACCACTCCTTCTTCCTGGCCCTTCCAGCCTGTCATACTAAGCTACCATCCCTGTCTCCAAGCACATCCACAGCAGGCCCACCAGTGCTCAGCTAAATCAGATCTCCCTTGGTAAATGAGGTCTGTCACCTGTGAGCGTTTCAAGGCACCACCGCAAACAGTGAGCGGCACGCGCTGTCAGTGAAGGCAGCCACATTGAGGGATCGTGTTTTACAGTCAAGCAGATCAGATGATCAAGAGAGTCTTTCTGCCCTTTAAACGGGGGGGGGAAAAAAGAAAGAAGGAAGGCATGAAGCAGGGCCACAAGGAAACCAGCAGGAAAAGCCTCCAAGAGAACAACAGGATGGTGTGCCATCAGCCTTGCCACCATATTCCCAGTGCTCTGACTTCTGGGGAAAAAGCAACCTGGGCACATGCAGAGGAGCAGAGTCTGCAGACACCCAGCCACATGCCCAGCATGGCCTCACCAGCACACAGGGTGCTGTGGTGGGTTACACAGGATCAGTGTACCAGAGCCAGTCCTCCCTGTGTGCTGCCTCCTCCATCCATCTTTCTGCAGGGAAGCTGTGAAGCAATTACAATCTATAATACCCTGTGCAGTCCCTGGGCAAACCACACACAGGAAAGCCTGGTTTTCTGGAACAAAGCTACTGAGTAAGCTGGAGGCTTTCCCATAGCCTATTTACATTCCAAGATGAGAATCCACATAACCTGGTCAGAGCTACAGGCACAAACAGTGCAAAAGAGGCTGCACACTTGTGACAGACAGGTCAAAACACTGCAACCACTCACACTACAGCCCATTCCTCACCACAACACCCAGAGCTTCATCCCTGCACTGAACTACTGCACAGGGAGGAGCTCAGGGTAGGGAATGCACCAGGCCCCCCACCAGTGCTCCAGGCTCACCCCTGTCCTTGCCCCACAATCGTTTCTCTTTGTGTTCATAACCCCAGAGGCAGGGCAAATGTGAAGATCAAACGGTGGAGGGTTTGCTCAAAAGCAAACAGATCAATCTAAAGAGGGAGAAGTTCACCCTCCTCTCGAAATCAAAACCAAACAATCTGAGGACCTGGGACGCCCTAACACTGACCAGGCAAACCCACACACTCTCCCAAGCAGAGAGGGGAAAACAGCTTGTGAAAAATAACTGAGTGAAATCATTCCTTTCCTATTGCAGAGGAACTGGTTGGCTTGGAGCAGGACCTCAGGAAAACAGCCCAAGATAAACTGAGAGAATGGTCTGGGAATTAACCACTGCACTGCTGTCCTGCAAACACACCCTGTTTCTGAGGCATACTGCAGCACTCTGTCCCACAGGAGGTCCAGCTGCAGGACCATGGCTATGAAGAGGGAACAGGAAACACCATTCCTCCCAGTACTCCTTAACCCAACTCACCCCAAAGGTGAAACACACCACCCAACAGCATCACAGAAGCACTAAGACCTGCACTGATCTCCTGCTTTGTAAACCAGCAATACCATCTGGAGACTAAAGAGGAGAAAGACAAGCACAAGCTGTTTGGAGCATCCCTATCACTGCATTAATGACAACACCGATTAGAAACATCCATCAGCCTTTACCCCTAAGTAACACCTTGAAGTTGGTACAGACACAGCCTGAAAAAGAAATCAGCATCGAGGAGCAGTGGGGCAGGAACCCGTTTCCCCGGGGCATTACAAGAGTGTTTGCTCTGGATGCTCAAAGCAAGACTATTCGCATGTAGAAGAGCAGAGAACAGTATTTTAACGGGTGCTCTAGGTGGCCATTCTCGCCATTAAATGTAATTAACTCCCAACTCAAGGCAGCCAAGCTTTGAAGTTAACACCTCCTTGAGAGCACATGGGAAGGGAGTGTTCTTTATTTTCCTGTTGTTCCTATTGTTTTACTGGGCTCCGTCTTTCAGAGCAAGTGAGAACGGGAGAGCTGATGAGCCTTGCTGGCTGTACACTTGCTCTTCTACAGGTTC
>NW_008667249.1:1584-5620 GCF_000695815.1 Acanthisitta chloris | reverse complement strand
AGGGAATATTTGCAAACTTCAGAAAAAGAGGATCTAGGGCTTCCCTCCATGCTATGCTTTCCAGTACCCCCATTTTCTGATGGGCAAGTAGGATTTAGGCTGCAGGCAGACACAAGAAATGAGAACAGAAAACCTGCTAAAATGCACGAGCAGAGGGTGGAGGACCCAGATAAAATCAATTGATGAACTGCTGTTCTCAAGAATACTACAGCTTGAAATGTTACCATCGTGAGAGGGAGATGACCTGGAAAGAATATTTGGAGTTATTATTTTTAAATGACTGGGCTTGCAGTTACTAAAGGAAGGTATCTGAGTTTATGCCATACAGAGTTTGTGAACCAGTAATTTAAGAACTTTGCAGTGGGTCAAAGCACAGGAAATTTGCCAAAGCCAACAAAATATCAACCTTCTGCAGGGGGGAGCAAGACACTATCCATGTATGCATGTGGAATAGCAAACAAAAATGGCTTAGCACCTTGTTCCCTTCAGAGCAGAGGGATGCAGGGAGAGAAGGGGGTTGAATAATAAAAGAACTGTCTGTGTTGGTCAAGGGTGGGTGAGTAACACTGTGCCAAAAGGGAACAGGCAACCAGGCTCCTGGTAACATTGAGCCAGCACCAAAAGCCAAGAACTGCCATAATACCTCAGAGCTTCTGGAGCTGAGGCTAAAGCAGAAAGCAAGCCATCCCACAGGCTTCCCTCTCTTTGTTCCCATTTTAAAATGTCTGTATCATGCTTGAGTCATTTCAATCTCAAAAAACCAGGCAAAAAAGGAGCTGGACTACAAAGGACTCCATGAAAGCAATAAAATCATCTGAAAGATGTGGCCTACAAAGACAAGGAGAGAATTCAATCTGCAGCTTACAGAGGAGCTGATAAGAAAAGATTGGTCTTGCTGTTGCCATAATACTCAAGAAGGGCAAGGGAAAAGTGTGTGTGGGGTACGCTTAAAAAACCAAATCACACCTATGGCCATAGGAATAATTTTTTCTTCCTTCAAAGCCATGATTTCATGGTCTGATCTGCCCAGGGGAGAAGCTGCAACACTTCGGTGGTAGAGGTGTGAGTACAGTCTATGACGCCTTTTCAGTGACAGAACATCACCTGGTAAAGTTGGAACACAGCAGGTGAATCTACACATTTAACTCCTTCCAATGCCAAGAAGCTTAGGAGGACCTGCTAAGTATCAGCCCTTCAACATCACTCATGCTTGTCCACAGGAACAGGGAAACTAATACCTCTTAACATTAATTAAACAACCATTTGAGTAACTTGCCCAAACCGTTATTGCCATGAGAGATAGGCAGGCAACAACAAAAAAAAATAAAAAATAAAAAGGCCATTTTAAAAACAATCAGAATTGCTGGAAGGAACACATCATGTTAGAATACTGCACTTAAAAAATTAAAATAAAAAAAAAAAGAGAAGAGAATGCCCTTAGGCAGCAAGTTAAGCCATTACCTTTAGTGTGATATAGAATAGCAGCCCTCAGGTCAAAAGAACCCCAGCTATCTTTCCTTTCTAGGCCTCTCTGGTACCTCTGTTCTTTGGCGGAGGCTAGCAAATTGTTCGTAGGAGAGGCCAGAGGATTCTCTACTTCATAGTCTTTTGAAAGAAACACTAAAGCACCTTGGCTACCAGTGTCTGCCTTTTGTAGGTCACCTGTGTGATGTGACTCCAAAGCTAAGACACCACCCTCAACAGCAGTCCCAGGCTTAAGAATAGCACTAAGAATTTGAGGGCTAGTCCGTTTATCCAGCTCATAAGCCTTAGGAAACACAGGTTGTTCAGTTCCTGAGGGAATGATTTCAGCACACTGTGAAACCAAAGTGGCAGGATATTCCCCTTGAAATGTCACTTCCATTAACTGATTATCCGCAGATTTCCCCACAACAGTTTCAGGTCCAGCACTGGGCTCGTTTATGAAAGACAAGCCCCACTGATTCTGGAAGATATCCCCCAGGTTCTGCTGATTGGTCTGGGAAGGGAAATCGACTTGAGTTGCCCCCAGAAGCACAGTTTGCATATTTGAAGGGTAGATAAAAAGGCCAGACTTCTTTTGTTCGAGGGCTGTCGAAGGTGTACTCATGTCCTGGGGCGCTGACTCGGAGGAGGTCGATGGTACAGTACTAGCAGCAGCTGAGAGCAGTGGCTGGGTCCCTGGGGAATACACACTTCCATCGGTGCCCGCCAGGATGGGCCCGTTGGAGAAGCTGGCAGAAGTGACAGATTTCATAGCAGACATGGGGACTTGGGACAGTCGACTTGATGTCTGGGCCTGAGTTTCCCCAGCAGATGACGAAGATGACGAAGACGACGTGGATGGGGTCTGAGCTGCTTTGTTGAGGTTTTCTTTAACTTTACTTGCATAACTAATTTTGGGAACAATTTTAGCACTGCTATTGTCCACTGGAAAAACTGGGGGTGGTTTAAACAAGGTCCATGAGTCCTCTTTAGATGCAGCTGACGACGCGTGCTTCCCTTTGGGCCGGTCATCAAACTTCTTGCTGCTAATCCCAGGTTTGGCATCCGAGTTTTTCCGCGGTACATCCCCAATCCCAGGCTTTCCCCGCCCTGCTCCGCCAGCCCCAGCCTCGTATTTCCAAACAGGCTTAGTATTTTCAATTCGGTTCCCCTTTTGTTCACTATATTCAGGCTTGAAACTCTCAAGTTCCTGTTTCAAGGTTGGTGCACTGACCTCCTGCTGCATTATTTTGTCCTGCACTAGATTCAAGTTCTCACAACCCTTGGCACTGTTGCGCCTGCCTTTCCGTTTCTTCGGCGTAGTATATCCACTCTCAGAGCCGCTACCATCGTTGTCGGCCCCTTTGCCTATGTAGCCATTTGTGATGTAGCTGGAATTGTTGGTTACTACACCATTTGGAATAGACACTCCCTCTGGCTTGTCTGAGGATTGGCTTTCTCTAAGTTTATTCTCATAGGACTTGTCATTCTTTTTGTCCATGCTATTTTTCTGAATGAAGTTCTTGGGTTTGATTCCAGCCTTACCCAAAGCACTGGCCTTCACGGTCTGCTTTGGGGTGACATTAGCATCTGTGAGCTGCTGGCTGCCATTGGGTACCCTGGATCCTGGGGTGGTGGCTTCATCAGAGCACAGGCCCTTTAGTGACACTTCTCTTTCTCCTGCGTTACCATTTAGCTCTCCATAGCCTAGAAGAAAGCCAAAACCAACAAAAAGCAAAAATTAGAATGTGAAATGTTAGACCTCTGATTGCAGAAAGCTGTAATCAGCCCCAAACATATCCAGTTTCCTCATGCAGACGTTTTAAAATAGGAAAACATCTTGTCTCTGAGGTACATCAGCATAAGCTTATTTGCTGAACCCACGGCAAGAAGGGTTAAGCAAAAGTACCAGCAGGGGCTGACACTCACATACAACAGTGTGACCTACAGAGAACAAAACAAAGCAAAAGAAAATACAGATACTATGTCAGGCAAATATACTGCACTCAAGATCACTGGCAAGCTGGAGAGCTATTTCATCAGCTACTATTTCCAGGTCACAGAAAGGAAAAAAAATTAATTCCCAGGATGCTTCAAGACAGAGGATCCACTGCCTTTGCGACAGGATTTGTGGAGGTTCAGAATCCACACTGTGAACAAGGGCCAACTCCTACCATCTCCATCAGCTTCTGGGCCTGCAACACAAGCAGGCCTCCTTCCCACCCTCCTCCCAAATGCCAGCTCAGTAAAGGGGGAAAAAGGATTCCTTAAATCCTTAAAAAGCAGGATTTCCAAAAGGACATGTACAAGTCCAGTTGGAAAATGGAGGAAAGGAGTGTGACCATGTCTCCTCGCTGCAAGGGCCAACTCCTACCATCTCCATCAGCTTCTGGGCCTGCAACACAAGCAGGCCTCCTTCCCACCCTCCTCCCAAATGCCAGCTCAGTAAAGGGGGAAAAAGGATTCCTTAAATCCTTAAAAAGCAGGATTTCCAAAAGGACATGTACAAGTCCAGTTGGAAAATGGAGGAAAGGAGTGTGACCATGTCTCCTCGCTGCATTTTAGCAACCAA
>NW_008667249.1:0-1571 GCF_000695815.1 Acanthisitta chloris | reverse complement strand
CACGTGCTCTTTTAGCACTGGAAAGGTGGTAATGCTGGGAAGAAATGCATCCCTGCAAGCACCTTCTGCCACTACCAGCAACTGGTCTCCTGCCCACTGAAAAACTGGTATTTCAGAGTCCCTGGGAGAGCTGGTATGAGCCTGAACCTCGAGAAATAAACTACTTGCTGAGGGCTCCAGCTGATCAAACCATGAGGTTATGCTGTACACTCAGCTTTCCTTTTGCCTTCTGAAGTTCACTTTTAGGTGTCAGGGTTCTGAAGTGTGTCTTGGGAGTACAATTCAAGGGGAGCTGGAAACCCAGGACAGTCCACACTGAACCACCTCAGCTTCCTCCTTTGTTTTATGTTCCTTTTTAAACATCTCAGGCCAGAGGCCTATTGCTTTCGAGGACCCTGGCTGCAACGCCCCAGGAGAAGCCCTGGAGCTCTGTTGGGAGAGCACACAGTGCCCAGCTCAACAAATACACTCCAGCTGTGGACTGAGCAGAGGGATCCCTCCTACTGCACCCGCTCCTCCTCTGACTCATCCGTCCTCCTTCCCCAGGCTGGAAAACCTCACATCTCCCACAACCACTGACCCACCTAAGGCTCCATCTGCAGCCACAGTGGCACGGAGTCAGCACAGCCAGGGAGTCCCCCAAGAACAGGAGTGGGCAAACCTCCAGCTTGAAAAAGAGTGTTTTTGTTGTTGCTGATGTTGTTGAAATTAACTGCTCTGACTAAAAATCATTGTTACCCTCACATCCTGGAGCCTCAGATGTCTGGCAGATGTAACTGCTCAAGTTCCCTGCGAGTCGGGAACACAAGAATCCTTGTAGGAATCTTTACAGAAATTCCACAACTGAGTTTGCCGAGGGGGATCAAAAAGGATTTTACTATGTGCAAGTATCTGTAACCACCACAACTTCCACTGTAACTTTTAAATACGCTGTTAAGATTATTAACCATAAATACTTGATCCCAAAGGGAACCGGTGGGGTGGGATCCTCCAAAATTAAGTATCTCAGCACAACGTGGAGAGGAAGCCTTCTCAAGAGCAGCATGTTACAGCTGACCTTGTATGACTCAAGACTTCTGACACCACTTGTTAATGAAACAAAACAATAAGAGTGGTCATAAGACCATTGCAGATGAGGAGAGAAAGAATAAATGAAGAACAAAATCCATTTCAGTAAGTCAGTGTGTCAGCAGTTTCTAGTTCCAATTCTCAAGTATTCACAGCTCAGCTGCCTGAGTTTTCTCCAAATCAACATTTGGCACAGCTGGCTCCGGCCTGGACACAGAGGTGCAAGCAACCAAAATTTAGGGGAGAGGAAAAAAAACAGGACGGTAAGACGAACAGGTGAAGAGGATTTGGCAACCTCACAAACCGTTCCAGAGCCGGGAAGGGAGGGGTGCCAGCCCAAGCGCATATTAAAACCCTGGGCACGCTGCAAACAGCGAAATGACTACCCAACTTATTTTTGCTCGCTAACTTATTTTAGCGTGTGCCGGATCAGGTCCCTCCCTGCCCGCCCAGGCTGCACATGGGGCATTGCCGACCCCGCTCGGCCGCTGCCAGGCCCCCTC
>NW_008667248.1:1259-18832 GCF_000695815.1 Acanthisitta chloris | reverse complement strand
CGGGCGGTCCGAAGGGAAGGACGCGTGTCGGAGAGCTCCGCTCCGGCGGCTCCGCGCGCCGTCCGCGGGGAGCCCGGACGAAGTCTTTGGGCCGTGTCCATCCACACTGAGGTTGAGAGCCGAGCTGCGGGAGCCCCGAGGCTTTACCCAGCCACCAGGTCCGGGAGTAAACTGTAACCAGGGGCTCAAACGTAGCACGGGAAAGTTTTCAGCGGGTCCCGAGCGGTTGGTTTTTCCCGGAGGATCCCAGGGTGGCTGTGGGTGCTCAAAGCTTCGCTCTCTGTGTGTGAGACAAAGGCTCGGAAGTCACCGTTTGGATCCTGAGGGGAAGAATAGCTCAGGATCTCTGCAGATTTGTTTTCTTTGGCCGAACACAGTTGTGTTTTGGATTGTGTTTTCTTACAGGTAACATTTCTATTGCTCTCTTTGCTTCCAGTTCTGTTCCTGTGTTACAGGAATCGCTTTGAGTCTTTCCTGAGACCTCATGGAGATGCTGGACACACTGAGTTAGCTAGGATGAAGTGTGGTGGTAGGAATTGTTCTCCATAGATTCTCAGTGCAGGGGGATGGTGTGTGCCAGGGTCACTGGTCCTCTCAGGGCAGGATTTGATGCTGAGGTCTCTGTGCTTAAATCTCAGTTTGCTGTGTTCACTGTTTCCCAGTTCTGAAAACTATAAAGAAATCTTCCCAAAGTGGAAAACCGATTCCAGGAGCAGAGAGAAGGGTGAAGCTCTGGCCAATGCAGCATCCCAGTAGCAGCACAGGCCCCTAGGGAAGGGTGCAGGGAGGTTCCCTTTGGTTTTCTGCCTCCTCTACCAAGCATTAGGAGTCTGTGGCTCTCCTGGCTGCCCAGGTGTTGAAGCTCTCTCATTTCCCCAATTTCCTTTGTCAGTGTGTGGTTTAACTTCCTGGTGGGCAGACTAGCAGGAAAGGGGAAGTCTGACATTCCTCCTGCCTAATTTTTGTGCCATCCTCTTTCCTTTTCCATATGGCTCTCTTGCTTTTCTTGGTGGCCACTTCCACAGAGGGTCAGAGTTGTCGGTGGTAGTTTCATTATTTCCCAGCTGAGTCTGGAACTGTGTACACTTTTAAGCTTAGTAGCATAGCACAGGAGACAAGAACACAGACACTAATTGCAGCAGATGCTCTACAGCAAAAGGTGTGTTTTGGAATAGGGACTCCTCAAACCTGAGCATTAGGAACAGTGGGACACACCGCAGGCAGGGCCAGAACTCCCTGTGAGCAGCTCCGTGATCCAAGTTCCCGCGGCACCCGTGTCTCCCTGTGCTGGGTTTTCTGAAGTGCCTCTGCCCTGCCTGCCGAGCAGCACCCAAGGGGCTCAGCTGGAGCCTGGGCTGGGTCCTTGGTCCTGGGGAGGTGGCAGGTTGCTGTGCTCCCTGCAGTGTGTCCCTGCTTGGCTCAGCTCCCACTTTGTACTGTGGTTCCTTCCACAGCAGGTGCTGGGACACCCGTGCTGCCCAGGGACACAGCAGGCAGCAGGGTAGCTCAGCTCCCCGAGGTCATCCTGGGGAGAAAGGCAGGAGACTCTTTCCTGGCTGTGTTATCGTGGTTGCCCTGATGACGCGTATTTTGTCTGTAGTGTGCCAGCCTTGTGTGGCTGTAGCAGCGTTCACTGGTCAGTCTCTTTTTGAGGGCTGTGAGCTCAGTGATGTGCTTTGCAGGTTTTGGACCTAGCAGCCTTTAAGACTCAGGTGAACCCTTAATTGATGGAGCCAGAAAAAACTTCTCTGCAGGCAGGTTACCAAAATTCCCAGTGCACCAGCTGGGTTCTGTTCACAGCCAGGACTCTCTTGCTCTATTGCTTGCCTGATGAGGTAAGATACTTTCTGCTGCGTTCCTAATTGCAGCTGAGCTGGGGCTGTTACACGGCCTGCTGGTGTTTGAAGTGCCAGCAGCAAGATGGAACAAATTGATTACTCTCAGTGCTCGAAGTGATTCCCACCCCCTCTCCTGAAAAAGGACTTTTACGGAATTGCAGCACTGCACCAGATTTCCTTGGTGGCTCACCGGGATCCTTGTTGACATCCTTGGGATTTTTGCTGCTCATAGCTTGCTTGAGTCTGCCCTTGAAGAGCCTCAGTGACAAGCAGTAGCCTCAGGGGAGAGGCAGGGGTTAAACCTCGTTGCTCTGCTTCACCTTTTGTGAGATTAAAAAGGTGTTAACAGAAAATTGGAGGCTGGCTGGTCTGAATAAAAGCCAAACCTCTTAACTGGACAAACAGCTTCATAATTCCTCACTTGCTCAAGTAAGAAACCGTTCTCCCCTGGTGTTCAGCACTCAGTGTCCCTGGTTGGCGTGGGCTGTTCCTGGGTTGTCTGTGCCCGCCACACAGTACCCAGGTACTCTGACAGGAAGGTGCTGATGAGGACATTTGCAGTTCTGCTCAGAGTGCAAGTGACTGCTCCTCATTCCTTGGGGGACTTTGCTGAAATAGGTGCAATTTCTATGGCCTAACTGGAAAAATTCAGAGAGAACTTGACAGTGTTTTGCCTTGGTGATGTCATCAAAATGAATGTAAACATTTTGCCCCGTTGGAAAAAGAAAAGGGGAGGACAGCTATATCCCTAGATCCCAGCTGCATCTAGGAAAGAGAGAAGACCCGTTGTTAGGGGGCAGAGAAACCCTTATCAGTAGTGTTTAATCTTCAGACTGCTACCAAGAGTTCAGGGTCACTCCTAAAGCGAGTGTGAGGGCTGGAGGCTGCAGTCAGAGGGGCCCAGCTGCACGGACTGTGTTGCTGCAGTGTGTCCCACGGCTCTGGCTGCGCTCTGGGAAGCTGCTGCTGAAGGCACTGTCCTGCAGCCACTTGCCAGCGAGGAGGGAACGTTCCCCACGGAGACTGGGGCGCGCGTACTGGACTCTATCCGCTCAGAAGTGGTGGAAAGGAAAATGCTCCGTTCTGTGGAGATGTTGTTGCTAAGAAAAGTCCTGAGTCTTTGTTTCTTCTCTTCCGCTTTGCTTTGGTTTTGCCAGGTGTAAAACACAATTGTCAGCAGTTTACAGGGAGAGGGAGTGTCAGTTTTCCTGTTGAAGAAAATATCAAGGGTCTAATTGTGAAAGGGGAAACTGAAGAATGCCACATGGCTTCCACCTTCCTGCATTTCACCCCAGCAGAGCTGCCTCTGCTTAGTGACCACTTTGTGTCTATAGCTGCCAAAAGGAGAACAGTTTTAACAAATGCTTCTGCCCTTACTCACAGGGGCCCACCAAGAAGATAATGTTACTCTGGGAGGAATCAGAAAGACACATCCATTAAGGCTAAATTAGTAGTTAATCAAGACTTATTTAGAAATGTCTTAACACAGAATCCAAATAGGAATGGAATAAAAATCCTTAGATTTATGTTCTCGTTCTTAGTGCAGTCTCACTTTGGCTTGATTTGGCCTGTGGTCATCTGGCTGTTAACATTAACTCATTTCATTTTTCATTCGCCTCTGAATATATTACTGTAGGTTGTCCCAGGCTTGCAAGCTGCAGAGCTCTTTTCTGTAAAGTATTTTGAACTTCTCAAATACAGAAAAAAAGGTTATTAAATCAGCACTATGAATAAATATTAGCTCTGGACCCTTCTGATTGGTGTCATTGCTGGAACAACAGTTTGTTGATGTTTGTGTCCAACCTGCCCAGTCCCAGTTCTGTTTGGGAATATAAATTCTTTTTCAGTACCAACCTGGTGCTAATGCCAAGGACATGATCTTGGCTGCTCCCTAACTTAGCTTTGAACATATGAGCTGTGAGGAATGAGGAATGTGCTGTATCTAACCTGGAGCTCTTGGCAGCCTCCAACATCATAAATCCAGCGTGTGGAGAAGCCAGCGCAGGTGACTGGACAGCTGGAGCTGTCTTCTCTACACACGAGGGGCAGAGGGACCTCTGAATAGCTCAAGGAAATGCTCAGTGTTGTTGGAACAGTCACAGATCTGCTTCCCTACTGCTTCCTTCAGCACATGTTACACTTGACCCTGCCAGCACTGCACGCCAATAGGAGGCAAGTCATTGTCCCCAGTGGCAGATTAAACTGCTTGGCCATTGTTGAGAGTCCAAGATTTTCCTGTCTCACCCTGTTTAAACAACTGCTTGGATGTGCAGCCAAAGTAAACATGAGCTAACAGAAACTGTAGAGATAACAGATGCAGACTAGCTGTTACGAGCTAACTGTAGCACAAAGATGTGTGAGTTTTGCTGGCAGCTTTTCCGCTTTAGTTTTGAAGCTCAATTACCTGACAAAGAGGTGGCACAGATCAGGTATAACTTCCTTTCTGTTGCAATAGGGGAACTGTATTTAGGTGTATCCTTGGAATAACAAGGGATCTGTTAGGCTGCTGGTGATCTAGTGCCTGTCTTGCAAGGTATAGTGCACAAAACCCCAGATGAGCACTTCCTCGCCTGAAAGCTGGAAGTGCTGTGACAGTCCATGCAGCTTTGGAATACTCTCCTGTATTTCCCCACAGTCGAGTTCCTTGTTGGCAATGAATGCATTTTCAGTTGACTTTTCCAGTTACTCATCACACAGACTGTGAGGGCCATTGCTGTAAGGTAACACTGGGACCCATAGTCTGTGATGGGGTGGAAGGAGGTGAGATACCTGTGGCTCTAGGGAGTGCCTTAGCTTATGGTGAAGGGAAGAATGAGCTTGGGAGAGGATCAGAAATCTTTCCATGTGTGGAACCACTGTGGAATGACACAGATTGGACTGCCCAGTATTCATGTAATGCAGTGCTGTTGGACACTTGTGTTGGAGAAGGTGCTGCAGTGAATAGCTGGAGAGGTCTGTAACTGTGAGCAAAGCGAGTTTAAGTGCCTGTGTGTTGTCAGCACACATAACCACTGTGTGTCTGGAGAGAGCTGACCTACTGAAGTCCTTCTGCAGTGGCTCTTTGCTTTCCCCTTCCTGAGGCCTTTGGCCCTAGAGGGACAGTGTGGTCCTGCACCCTGCTGTAGAAGGAGCCCCTTCTGCAGTGGAACGGCCAGTGGTGGCCCCAGGGTTAGAGAGGAACTGAGGGCTGAGAGTGTGATACGGCACTAAAGGATTAATGGCTGCTGGGCAGTAATTACCACAAACGATGCAGACAAGTCCAGATCTAGGAACAGTTTTTCTTCTTTCATCCCAAGCCAGTCATGGCTAATGCTGACAGCACACCTGGAAATGAGGTAACTGAATACTCTGCTCACATTGTTCAGATCTGCTGGGGCTTGGGCACAGATGTAGCATGTGTTTTCCCTGCTCCTGGGCAACCTTTGTTCTCCTGCAGCCAGGAGGTCTCCCTGATGAGATGAGACAAGACAGGGTGCTTCTGTTCCTTTCTCTTGAAGGACACTGCTAATCCACCTGTGGAGTGACCACCCTGAGAAATTCCCTTTCCAGATGCTGAGATCTTGCCGCTATTGAAGTATACGATGGAAAAACTTCCAGTGCTGCCCAAACATGTTGTTTAGGTCAGTTGCAAGGAAGGTGGCAGCATGAATCGGAGAAGGAGTTGGAAGAGAAGGAAAGTCATTAGACAGCACCTTGACATCCCCTGCCAGTGCGGGAGTTTTCTCTGCCAGCACAGAAGCCCAGTTAGAGCACACATTCCCTGTCTTGTGCTCTAGGTCTGCTCCTGTAACTGAGGAGCTGGACTGGCACTGAACGAGAGGGCTGCAGAGACCGACCTTGTCATTATCACTCTGTATCAGCACCTAGTTCCAGGTGTGTGGACTAATCTTTCAGAAAGAGAGCAAAGTCTCTTCCTTATCCCTCTGGAAAATAAGATAGTTTAGGGTCATTGCTCTGGCTGCATTCATTTTGGGTCAACAAGTGTCCAGAAGATGCTTCTGTGGAGGCACAGTCATGATGTTGTTGGTGGAGCGTTGACTGAAGCAGCTTGGGGGACGTTCCCCCAGGTAATTGCTTCCGGGCAGTGGCACAGAGGGGCCCTGTGGGCACACAGGGTGCACAGCAGAGCCGGTGGCCTGAGGATGAAGGGATGTCAGCAATGGTGGGAAACCTCCAAAGAGGTCTGGTTGGGCAGGGCTCTACCAAGCACCCCATTTCTCTTCCCAGGGGAAGCAGCCTGAATTTACCTGTTGCTCAGTAGAGACCTGTAGGATAAAACAAATTATTCTTACACAGTGCAAAACATTGGGACCAACCTTAACTGATGAAGCAATTTGCCACCTTTTAGCCTGAAGGTCCCTAGTCCCTCAGGGCTTTCCAGTATGGTGGCTTGGGTCGGTTTCCCAGAAAGATTCCTTTGGATATGTGCTGTTGGCAATCCTCTGACTCATTAGTAGCTGTTCTGTTTTACCAAGAGCCAGCTCTTGTTAGCTTCGTTCTCACAGTATTATTTTCTTTCTAGAAGAAGCTCTTGCTGGCTCTCCCAAACTATCACATGGGAATTGCTTACTAGCTCTAGATTTTTTTGTTTGTTTTGACCCAAAGCTGTGCCTCGCTCCCCTCTGTAACACTGCCAACATAATTTCCAGGGTCTTTTAAGCATATGTTTTGCAATAATATCTAAACTCTTGGCTCCAAGTAACTGCCTTACAGAGAGATTAGTATCTTCTAAGGAAGGAATTGAGAAGCAAATAGTGAGAAGAAAAGCAATATCTTGAGAGCCTGTAAGACTATCCTGACCTTTCCCAAAGGCCTCAGCCTGGCCCTCAGTGTTTAGCAGATGGCAGAAGTCAGGGTGGACTTTGATTTGCAGAGTCCTCTGCCTCGCTGCTGTGTTTGCGGGAAATGTGCTCGGCACATTGTGGCCATCCGGGCTTGACTGTACTATTCTGATAATCCCTAGAGAGCCTTCTACAGCAAAGCTCATCCCTGGTGGAAGTCCTCTTTGGCTGACCTTGCAGGAGGCTAGTATTAGCAGTGTGGTTTTTTGAGATTTGACAGCAGCATTACGCACAGGAAGAAAATATGCTTGGGAAATGTTTTGTCCTGGCCGGGAAGGAAGGTACCAGGCATCCACTCACCAGGTATCCACTGGGCACACAGGTGGTATCACACAAGAGAGTGAGGAGTTAGTGTTAGCGTTTTCTAAACTTCACGAGGAAATGCTGCAGGAACGCAAAGGCCATCAGAAAACCAACTGGAAAACTGCCTTTGCTTTAGATGGGAGAACCAGGTGTGGAAGGGTTGAACCTGGAGCTGAGAGCCTCAGAATTGCCAGGGAGAACCAGATGTGGGAGGGTTGAACCTGGAGCTGAGAGCCTCAGGATTGCCAGTGAGTTGAGTGGCGAGCAGCCGCTTGCAGAGGGAGGTGGGAGTTGGGTGAGGGGGTCCTCACAGGAGCTGGGATCTTTATCTGTATCTAAATGAAGGTCTGCTTTTTGGGGGAACTGAGCTGGCTTTGCCTAAAATCTAAAGAATGGCTGAGTGCTCAGCATCCCTGGAACTAAGAGGCCAAGATCCAGGCTGCAAAATTCGGAAACAAGGCAAGAACAAAACCAAACCCCTTCCTACACTGTTCTGAGGCTGTACCTGCTCTGCCTCAGGTATTCAGCATTTCAGGTGGAGTGGCTGGTCCCAGGGGCTGTGCTGTCCTCGGGGAGCAGGATGTCTGTATTCCCCTTTGGACTGTGCATCTCACAGCATGCGTTTGCAGACCCCTGTTTGCTTCCAGATCGGTGCTCTGTGCTCGTGACCCACTTGCAGTGGCTGCTGAGCGCTGAACCTGTGGCACCGTTTGTCTCCTGCTCCCGCCTGCCTGTCCCTGGCTGTCCGCAGTGACAAGTCTCACTCTTGTCTTGGCCTCTTGCGCTGTCCAGCTGTGCACAGCCTGAGGCTGCTCGTGATTCGGACTGCAGGACACGGTGCGGCGGTGCCACAGGCTCCTCTCCATGCCCAGCCCGTCGCGGTTTGTCCGTGTTGCCCGGGCACACGGGACTCTCCTGCCCCTCCGCCGTCCCGGCTCCAGCTCCTTAGACCTGGCAGATGCAGGCTGTTACCTCATTCCACAAAAATGCTTTGTTATTGAGAAAATGGAAACTATCTGAGGTTTGGGAGCTGAATGGAGTCATTGCTGTCTGTTTTAACCGCAGTTTGGTGGTGACTGCTCAAAGTTCCCCTCTCTGAGCATTCCCTTTTCCTACACCCATAATCTTCAAGCCATTGGAGAGCTGCAATGATTTAACTCATTAGCTGAGCAAATGCTGAATGCTGCTGCATAAACCTCATCTCCTTCCAGCGAAGGAAAAATGATGAGCCAAGAAATAACCCTTTGCAAGCTGTTGGCCCGGAAAGTGATCCCTATGGATACTAAGCCAAATTCAGTCCTTTTTACAATCTCAGCTGTGCCTCTTGTTTACTTGACTTTAAAAAGCTGTATGAAGATTATGCAGGAACTTCTTGGAGAGAAAAGGCATGCTTGGAGACTTACATCTTGTAACCCTTGAACACAGGTATCTGAATCACAGTTCTGAAGATAAATTTCTTTTTGTCAGTAATTTTCAAAAGCAGATTTTAGCACTGGGGGTTTGGGAATATAGGAGCAGGAATAAAAGTAGGGATTGAAGTGCTTGCAAGCTGGTTTTCATATTGCTGTGAATGATGACTTGGGTTAGAAGAGCATTAACCTAAACACAAGCCTTGTTTCGGTTAACAGACAGTTGTGTGCATTTGTGAACTGGCATCTGACACTTCCTGTGGAGAGCATTGCACAAGCATTATTCCCCAGCACGCTGACAGAGCTGAGAGCAGCACTGCTAGCTCTCTGGAAATAAAATGAACACTTTAGTTATGTATTTTGAACTAATTAATCTTGGTGGGCCAAATGAATGTCTTCCAGCTGCTACAGATGGTTTTCACATGACTAAACATTTTGGTGCATAGAAGAACCTTGAATACTGCAACCACAAGCTATTAGGCATTTAATTATTACCCTGGAATGTAAATATGACCTTGATATTTGGAATCTGTTTGCACAAATTTCAAGTGTTCTCTTAGAAATTCATCAAATAATATGGTTCCAGCATTGTTATCTGTGAAACAGAGTCACTACTCAGCATCTTCTCCAAATTTATGTAAATATCAGAGTGGGTTTCGGTCACAGGAATTTGCTTAACTGGCGAAATAATCCCAGCTGCTTGAGGCAGAGCCTGGGGTCAGGCTTTGGGCAGTAATAGACCAGTTCTGTTCTGGTCCCTGCTCTCTGTGGGGTTGCAGTACAAATGTGAAAGTCCTTTCCAGGCTGAGCTCTGCTCCTGAGGTCTTTGGGGGTTTTAATATAAAGTGCAAATTGAAAAAACAGTAGCAGTTGATTTTTAGGCTGTATCTTTCCAGTTTGGAGCCTATTCTGGCTGTGTGTTGCTCCTGTAAATCAGCCTTATTTCTTGAATGATCCAAGCCCACAAGGCTTCCGTCACGTGAGTGTGTCAGAGGTGATTTGTGTTGTGGCTCAGGTCATACACAGCCAGTGTGTACACTCAATGCTGCTGGGGAATAGTGTCTTTCTAAGGTTCTTCTAATGAAACTAAAGAAATGGAATCATGAAATGTGTATCTGAAAGGCCTGACCTTCAGCATGGGTGAAGACAAAAATTCCCCTCGGAGGTCCACACCTGATCGCACCATTCCTGGATGTTGCTCAGGATGGGAAGATGATGAAAAAAGATCAGCAACAAAAACGAGGGTCCTGAACAGTGCCTGAGGCAAGGACTGCTTTTGTCAGCGTCACAAGCCCACGGGCTAGCCTGAGCTGCTGGCTTTTGCCAGGCTTTGGGTCTCACCTTGGAATTCCACTACCCTTGTTTAAGGAAAATGTGGCTTTTTCCTTTCCTGAAAACTAACCTGTGTTGAACTGGTGTGGCACTCCTGGTGCTGCCCTGCTCCAGTGCCGCCTGCCAGCTCAGCCTGCTCACTGCTAAAGCCCCAAGGTTAAACAGCAGGAGCAGCCAGCACAGGCAGAGTGTGGGTTGAGATCCGGAGTCTGGATTAGCTGTACTTGGTAACTGCACAGCACTGTGTCTGCCTGTGCTAGAGGGGCTTGGCTTGGAAGGGACCTTAACGACCATGTCCCTCACTTCTTCTTCCCTTTTCCCTTGCCTCTCCCAGAGTTGGGATTGTGCAATCTCTAGACTCAGGTCTGTAACACGCGTTAGTGGGCGTCACAGTTTCCACTGACAGGGATGTGCTGCATCTGGGAAGGAGAAGAAAGATGGGACTTGGATCTTGGTGCCATTTTTAGTTCTACTGGGCTTTCCTTGTGCCAGAGCCCTGAGGTGCAAATCCCAGGGGGGAGATCACATTACTCCCTGCCCTGCAGGTATTACAAGGGTAAATTAATGTTTTTTTGCTGGTGACAGCTGGTAGGGAATTGGGGAAGCAACAATCTGATGAGAGGTGTGGGATGTCAGCTCTGTGGAAACTGAGCACTCCTGCATTTATGGTCCTGTACTGGCTCATCACATACATTGTGTTGCTGGCAGAAGGGAGTCAGGGAGCTAAACTGCTTCCCAGGAAAAGAAACTAATCTTTAGTTTGTGTCCTTAAATGTGGAGTAGTTATTCTCATCTGCCTCTTTTCTCAGCACATGGACATTTTCAAATAGAAAAGTCAGTGTTTAAGTTGGAAGGCGTTTCCGTGTCTCCCTTTAACTCAGTGAGCGCTTCATATCGGGGAAATTGCTGCAGTGCTGACTCGAAGAGATCTGGAATACGCAGAGGAGTAGGGGTACTCACCAAAAGTCATTAGTAGCATGAAGTACACAGTGTGTTGCATGTACCTCAGCCAAGAGAAGTTTTGTTTCTAGCATTTCTCAGCCCTGTGCAAACACCATGTAACTCACAGGAAGATTAGATCTGGCCCGTTGTGCATGTGTAGAAGCCCTGGATGTGTTGCTTTTGGAGAGCCTCGAGAGCTGAGTGTGGGAAATCTCAACTGCACACCAGGTTGTTGAAGGTGTTAGACCCTGAGCACAGCCTGTGTCGTGCTGCATGAAACAGCAACTTAACTACAGAGTGATGAAATAGTGCTCTCAGGTCCTTGATGGCTTTGAATCTTAATTTTAGAAGAAGATGCAGAGCAGAACTTTCAATAAGACTGGAAGAGGGCAGTGCAGAGATCTTGACAACCTGGGCCCCAAGTAGATCAGACTGTTTGAGTCACACCGACCCTTTCCGGTGGAGATCCAGAGTTCTGGTGCTCGCCTTGTTTGCACCTGACTTGGTAAATCAGGCTAATAACAATGTTCATGAGCTTTTAATTTTTTATGAGTTTTCCATATGCTCTTCTTTTTCTTTCTGTCATCATGGCATTGAGCAATGGAAAGGGTTCAGGAGTAAAATACATGCGCACAAAATTGGAGTTCTTATGTCTCTTATGAAAATCTAGAGTAACTTGTATTGCAGGTGTCCAATTTCCAGTCACAAGTAATGACATTTAAACCCCTGTGGAAATGCAATCCCCATGCTGATGTCACCCTCAGTTTATGATGTGACTGCTTTTGTTCCTGGGCAAGCACTTGAGCGTTTTGCTGGCGAAGCGATGATTGACTCCTGAGTGTGTGGCTGGTGGCACCCGCGGTAGCTGAGGGTGGGAGAGGGCTGGGGCAGCCCCGCGCAGGGCCCCGGGCAACCGGCGCTGCCGCTGGGGAGGCTGCTGGGTCCAGCTGCTCTGCGCGTCCAGCCATGCAAGGTAACAGCTGCTTTGGGGCTTGGGGCAAACAGCTTGTAAGCAGAGCATTCTTGTTCTGATCAGTTAGAGAACCGGGGGAAGGTTATTGGGGGGTTGGGGATGACTCAGGGCAGCCCCTGACCCTTGGGCTGTTGAGCATGCAAACAGCTTCGGGAGATCTTTCCCTCCAGTCAGAGCACAAGTTGCTGCTGCTTCCATCAGCGAACGAGTGTGGAGTGTCTTCTCTGCAGCAGAGAAATGGGGCACTGCTTGGTATCTGCTGCTGCAGGGGCTGGGACAGCAACTCTTCTTGGGCTTTACCTGAGAGTTGCAAAAGAGAGGAGCCTCTGTTAGTGAAAATTCTGGCCTTTTGGCTCCTTTTTAACCTGTGACAGATGTGTTTCATGTAGGTTTCCTTGTAAATCTCAGGTTGAAATAGAGAATGAGGTTCTGTAAAGGAGCCACAGACTTGGATCAGGGCCTCTCTGATTTTGTTAGTTCTCTTCTGTTCATGTGGGGTTTTTTCTTTAAAGGAACAGTTTTTCCTTTCTCTGAGTTTTTAGACACACTCAGTCCAGGTGTTTGTTGAGCTGCCTGGAGCAGCAGCTCTGGTTCCAAGGCAGACGTGCTCAGTGGGCAAGGGCCATGGGTGTTGCAAACTCCATGTGTAGCTGTGTGATATAAAGGCATTCATACATTTTGTGAGCATTTGTGCCCCTCAAAATAGCTGTTTTCACATAGTCTTTTTGATGCGGCATGGTTTTCCCTTTCATGGGTGCCACTAAAGACTGTGCATGGCAGAAACAGGAATGCATGTTGTGTCTTACGAGGTTCTTTAGTACTTGCAAGGAGTTATTTCTTACAGATTTTATGTAAAATATGTGACAATTGCAGCTGATGGCTTCTATTACTTAAATTTTGCAGTATTTACGAGTAATTTTTAAAGGTGCCAGGGAGACTGGTTTGAAGATAACCAGCTCTGATTCGTGAAAGTAAATGACACCAGCTGCCCACATCACCTGGCAGAGAAGTCTTCAGCCACAGAAGGAAACCTGTTTCGCTTCTATGCTGCCAAGGCAGTGGCTAGAAGAGGTTCTCGTCCCCTCCCAGCCATCCCATCTGTCCCCATTCTGCACATTCCTGTCCTGGCAAGGGCTCGGCTGTGCTGCCCTTGCCGAGCACTGCCTTGTTTCGGAGAGCTGCAGCTGGCATACACAGCATCTCCCGGGCAACAAATGATCCCAGTTTTGTTTCGGAGCACCGTCAAGCCCTTCCCGGGGTGGTAACATGAGACAATTTGCCTTTGCCAGGGTTCAGTCCTTCCCCAGATTTAGAAGCGGCTCACATGCTGCGCAGGTTGGCATTGCCTTTGCTTGCGAGGGACATCAGCAGCTGGACAAAGCACTTTATAGGGAGACTGTCCTTATTCCTTGGGCAAAGAGCCAGTGCAGGTGGAGAAGCCCACAGTTAGTGATCAGACTGAGGGAGGGAGGGTGTGTGGCACACGAGTGGCACTTCAGCGTCTCCTGTCACCTTCCTGGCTTTGCCTTCCCTCCGCGGATTTCGGGGAGCCCAGAAATGCACAGAACTTCTGGGGCTCCGGTGCACGTTTCCTTTCTCTGCCAGGAGATCTGCTTATTTACAAGAAAACCAACTGCAAATGCTCATGTTTTGGAGACGAATCAAATCGGAAAAGGGAATATTTTGACCAAATTTGGTGAAAAAATTCACTTTGCCCTTTAAGTAATAGGCGTGCATTAAATAAAGCACGTCTGGGGTATGTGTCTTTTCCTGCTACTGTAAGTCAGAGTTGCTTTGTTTATTGCAAAAAAGAAATGAAGCCGAGCAGAGCCTTAATCAGCAAAAGAACTGCCAGGCTTGCTGGGGGGACAGAGAATAGGAGACCAGGCTCAGACTGTGCAGGTTGGTTTTGAGCACTTAACACGTTTGCTGGGACAGCATCCACTGCTTGAGGCAGCCCCTCAACTGCCTTTTTGGGCAAAACAGAGGAATAATCTCAGAAGGACCTTTTATTCAGGGCTACAAAAACCTTAGTAAACACTAACTTAAATTATGTTTCACCTCAGAAATAAGAACTGCTTCATCCTCAATTTACAAAGCAGCTGCCTCTAAGGGAAGGAAGAGTGCAAACTACAGCATAAGGCTTGAGTGGTAGAGAACTTTAGGGAAATAGAGTAGAATTACATTATTTTGCAGTGATATCTGCACTGAGATGCACAGGCTCCAGGAACTGGCAGCTAGAGCAGTCAGATTATTTTTTTTTCTGCATATAGGCTGTGATGTCTGTTTGAATTGCAAGATTCTTGTGTGCTGAGCAGATCCAAGATGAAGGTACACTGGCCTCAGTGTGCATTTAGTCATTTCCTGTCACGCTTTCATGTTTGAATTCGGGTGTACTGGGTATGACCTTTATTTCACGGGGCAAAGGGATTCTGGGGCACTATTGCCAGAGTCCTGGGTTTGTGCAGTTGGAGAAGCAGTGAAGCATTCATATGTGGCTTACATGGGCATAAACCAATTTGGTCCTAAACTAAACTTGCAGTGCCAGATTATAACATGCTCACAACATGCTCATTGAGAGCAATTGCACGCCTGTTCCTTGCTCCTCTTAAGAACTGACAGGAGCAGCCCTTTCCCTGGACTGTGGCTCTTGTTCCTCTGGTCACACTGAAGCTCCTGTGATCAGTCACACACCCTGAAACCTGGATCCAGCATCTTTCTTCCTCTTAAGGCCACCCTGGCCGTGTCTGCAGCTGCTGCCCTCAGGCAGTTCCCGGCTTCAGTGGTAGCTGCACCTGGTGCGGGAGCATCTCCTGTTGGGTCAATGGCACATGGTGGAGAAGTACCTGCCATGTGGAGCTTGGGCCAGGTTGTCCCTCTCTTCTCCCAAGCCTCTTCAGAGACCAGCGAGAATCTCCCCTGGCATGTTTTTTAAAGCCACGGGTTTCTTAACCACTTAGCAAAAGGGTCTTTGTTGGGCTGGGGAGAAGTTTCTGGTGTGTTCCTATCTTGCATCTCTGCTCTCAGTCTTCCTCCATCAGTTAATGGTCTGTTTGAATGTGACAGATCCAAACTGCCCAAATGGTTTCAATTCCTGACTTCCTGTTGAATGCACAGAATTTGCTTACTTTGTACTCGTTTTGAATAAGATTAACAGCTGATCTCTTGAGCAAACATTCCGGTTTAATGTCAGCAGAATGACACAGGCTGCCTGCTCTGTGTGTCTCCGAACAGCTCTGCTGCTGTTAGCTGTACCCCTGAAGAGCCAGGATTTTGTTCAGAACCTAAAGCACTTAATTAACCCATAGAGATGTTTAGTAATAAACATCTAACTCTGAAATTCCTCCCTCCTTGCTTCCTGGACAGAGTTTGTCATTTTATGGTTGCATAGTAGGGACTCTTCAGCTTCTTTCTCTGACCCTGGAAGAATTAACTTTCCCTGAAGAAAGTAAGTACAGAGCAAGGGACTGTCTCTTGCACCTTTGCCTGCGCTGCCAGGACCTCGTGAGTCCAGCTTGGCAATGGTAGCTGTGCCCTGCTCCGCGGCCGTTCGCTGTTGCTCACCTTGAGCCAGGTGTGTCTCCATCACAGCTGTGCAAACGGCACAGTGCTCCCTGCAGGGCACCTCTGGGCAGGCTGGGGCTGGCAGCAGTAAGATTTTCGTGGTTTAAGGGTAAGAGCAGACATTCATGGGACAGATGTGCTTTTAGCACTTAGCTTTACCTGTATGCAGAGCTGTCAGGAGGAGTCCCTGTGATGTGGTTTGCCCTTTGGATGGGGCACCTCAGAGGTCTCTCCTGAAGAATGGGAAACCCTCAATTTGTCATTCTAAGACTGTATTAAAATTGTGCAACAATTTAAGTCATGTGGCTTGTCAGGTGCTTTAAGAGATTCTGCTACTTTTTCCTCCCGAAGCTGTGGGCATTTTCAGGAAGCTGCCTGCCTTGCTGAGCGAGGGTGCTGCAGGGTGTTTCCTCACAGCAGTGCCAGCCACAGAGCCCGTTCAGCCCGGGGCTGCCCTGGGCAGGAGGGTGTCCTGCCCGTGCTTGGGGAGATCTCTGCGGCACACCTTGCTCGGCAGCACTCGGTGTGTGCACACACATCAGCACAACACCCAGTGCTGCAGGAGGAGGCTGTGGCCTTACACCCACCTGATTCATTGATCTCCTGCCTCCGAGGCCAGCTGTAAGAGCCACATTTTCCCTGTGTGTTGGAGGAATGACCTGCCACATCCTCTGGCTGTACAGGTAATGGTGCTGCCAGGTGGGGCCTGTGGCCGTGCTTACGGTCCGTGCAGGGACTCTGCTCCTCGCCAGGCCAGAGCTCCCCTTGGTACTCAGCTTTCGGAGCTGTCTGGGGCAGGCTGAGGCTGGAAAGCAGCTCGGAGGAGAAGCCGAGGGCAGGAAGTGACTCACTGGTGCTGTGAGCAGGTGGGTGAAGGGTTGATGCAACACAGCTCCCGAGAGTGCCCGTGCAGGCTGGGTCCAGCCAGGCCACCCTGATGGAACACCAGGCACCTCTGCCCAGCTGACTCCAGCACCTTGCCCAGGAGCAGGGTCTCCTTGAACAGCGCTGGGGATGCTCTTCCCACTGCACCAGGTCTGCAGCAGTGCTTGTGGGTTTGGGAGCAGAGAGACAGGGAGCAGACAGGCAGCAGTGTGAGGAGGTGCAGAGACACCCCCTGCCCCACAAGAGCCCGGGCAGGCGGTGCTGGCCTGGGGCTGGCGCAGCGACCCCGCACAGATCTGCAGAAGTGGTGTTAGTAAACACAAGCTGAAATCATTCTTAGCATAATGGAAAGGCTGGAGATGCTCCTCAGAGCAAGCAGCTGGTTTCCCTTTTAGGGTCGACAGCAGGCAGAAACAATTTCATGCAGATTCCAGGACCCAGAATGGTTCTGGAAAGCCAACAGGAACAAAAAGTGTTCTCCTCTGCTGACCTTGGAGCGCGTTGAGGACCATCTTCCAAAACTGTGTCCCTGGGTGGTTTCATCCTTACATGGGGAACACTCGCCTGCCCTAGCAAGGCTGCGCTTTCTCTTCTGCATGTCTGTTTAGGTGTGAACTGCAACTGCTTGTATAGCTGTGCTCAGGCAGCCCACGGGAGATGAGAATAGGCAGGAACCTGACAGACACTTGAAGGCAGGTCTATGCCTGTGTCCTAGAAAGATTAAGTGCTTCCCTAGGAATAGCCTCATGGGTTGCTCTAGGATGATTCTGTGGAGCAGCTGGTTGTGACCTGACAACAAACAACTAACTGGTGTGAAGTTACATGGGGTTACAGGTTCACCGCACACATGAGTCTGTGCTGAAGGAGTTCATTGTAGCAGGAACTGTCTCAAAAGGCTGGTTAAATTCTTCGGGGATTGCATGGAGCAGAAAGCAGGGCCCTGGACTGTCTCTTACTGCCTCCTTTGCATAACAAATCCCCAGTTTATTGGCACTAAAATTAATGTAATGATCTCCTGGGGCTGTTGCTAAGCCATTGGCTGTGGACAATGACACCAGGGTGGTGTCGAGTGCATGTTACTCTCTAATTAGAAAGTGGACTCTGCTGTGCGTCCTTGACAAATTGCTGACCTTTCCCATACGTGAGGCTATTCTGAGCTCTGCTCCAGACTGATCAGATTTGCATCCTGGAGCAATTTGAATGTTGTTTGTGAGAGGAGCTCTTGTTCTCAAAGCTGTTTGTTCATGGGCACAGGGGAGGAACTGAACTTCCTTCGTTACTCTCTAATTAGAAAGTGGACTCTGCTGTGCGTCCTTGACAAATTGCTGACCTTTCCCATACGTGAGGCTATTCTGAGCTCTGCTCCAGACTGATCAGATTTGCATCCTGGAGCAATTTGAATGTTGTTTGTGAGAGGAGCTCTTGTTCTCAAAGCTGTTTGTTCATGGGCACAGGGGAGGAACTGAACTTCCTTCGTGAGCATAAC
>NW_008667248.1:0-1226 GCF_000695815.1 Acanthisitta chloris | reverse complement strand
GCAAGCATATATCTGTGTTTATTTTTGCCCTGAGACAGCTGAGGAACACCCCACATCCCCATGTACAAGGGACCTGCTTCAGCAGACCTTGTCCCCCAGGACTGCAGCCATCTGCCAATGGGCAAACACTATTTGCAGCTGCAATCCCATCATTTTAGGGTATCACCTTGATGAGCGTTTGAAGGGGTTCCTGACATCATCCCAGCACTCAGCTGATGTTTACAGGGTGGTGCAGACTGCAAAGGATGAGCACTTGTGTGTGCTAATGAGCAACAATGGCCTATATTGTACCTTCTACATCTGAGCCTCGATTAAAGGGGTTTTAATGCATTTTAAAACTCCACCTCTTTTCTTCATGAATGGAGACAATTTCCAGGCTCCTCATTACAATCACAGTAAGAATTTTGGGGTTTTGTACTATTTCTTTTACCCCATTTCTTTTGTCCCATCTTTGTCTTCCCTGTTCATTTGGTCCATGCCACGTCCTCAGGGGCAAAGATGTCAAGTTTGCTTTGGTGTTGCCCAGGGCTTTGACGCCCCTGCCCAGCGTGTGAGACCAGAACAAAGGGACCAAACAGCTTATCTAACACAAATAACCCTGAGCAAACTTCTGGGCCTGTTCTTGTTCTCTGGAAAAGGCAGCTGGAAGTCTGCCTCCATGTGTGCTCACTGCAGCCTTGGCCATGGGAGGTTCTCGGGTCTGGCTACAGCCCCCGGGCACCTGCCAGCCCAGGCTGGGGAGCAGCACTCGGAGACTTTGGGGAGAAACCACTCCAAGTGGACGTAAGCATGGCCCACTGCTTTAGGATCCTCAGCAGTATATCATTCTCAGAGGGTTTTTCACTTCCTCTTCTGACAGCATCGGTGGCAGGGCAGCAGTGCTTGGGAGGCTGAGTCCCTGTAAGTGGTAAAACCCCAGCCCTCTCCCCACGGGTTGGTTTTCCTTCTCATGTGTTTTCCAGTGTCCTCTGAGCCTGTATTATAGGAACACAGAGCCGAAGTGCAGCCCATTGAGCAAACATGGAAGCTCCCTGCTCTGGCAGTGACACAGCTCCCGGGGCAGGAGTGCTCATTAGAGGCCCTTTTATTACAGACACACCTTGGAAAGTTCCCTTCACCAGGGCTGGGAGGAGGAGGAGGAGGAGGGTTGGGAATTTCATTTCATTCTTTGCCAGAGAGAAAGGTCCTAGGTAGCTTCAGGGAGAGAAGGCAAGTGGGGTGGCATA
>NW_008667247.1:0-4291 GCF_000695815.1 Acanthisitta chloris | reverse complement strand
TTCAAGACCAGGGGTGAGAATTCCTGTGACCCAAATGAATCCTGTCTGCATCTCCCCAGAGACTTTTCCTTCTCCTAGAGTATTCTCTAGCACTGTATTTGCTATGGTGCAAAAACCTTCTCGTTCTTGATCCACAGTGCTGCCTTGCAGGGCAAAGGCTGAGATCTTAACATTTGAAGTTACTTCTGGGAATTTCCTGCCTGAAAATTCTTGTGCCTCCTTAAGGTTATGGCTCTGGCTTTCCCATGTATTCCTTTGGCATTTTGTTAACAGCAACTTTAATGCTTGAGCTGACATTCATCAGAATAATAATTTCAGCACATCCTCAGTTGAAAGTCCACCTGCCTCTCTAGACTGAGGTTCTCTGTGAAGCCTCAGTTGAGTTTTTGTTTTTCTTCCTCATTTTGTATTCCTCTTTATTTTTCCATAGGCTTATTAACTTGTTTTCCCCCTACTTCAGTTTTCATGTGCCCATTTTCTCTTCAGTAGTGCTGCTTTAATGTTAGAAACCACTGTGCTTGGGGGAGAGAAGTGTTGTTACTCCTGAAATTGCCATTGATGTTAGTTAAGTTGCAGTAGTGCCTTACAGACTTCAGTGAACTTTGCACTCCTTCAAAAGCACCTGCTTGCCAGCAGTATCTTTGATCCTGTTGGATTTCAGAAAAGCAACCACCTGTGAGTGAGCTGTACTGACTATCTGCTGTTCAGTCAGCTAAGCAGGTACAGATAATGTAAGGTGTCTTCATGCTTCTTTTTAAAGGTGTCAGCGTTCGTTTCCACATATGGAACACAGTAATTTAAATCATTTCCCTGTGTGAAATGGTTATCATTACTGCCGTTGCAAATGCCAGTCACCATGAGGAGAATTTGGAAATGCTATTTCTTTGTAGAATGCTTTTTTTTTTCCTTTTAGCAGCAGTAATTTCTTTTAAAATAGAGTTCAGTAACTCCAGTTAACTTGAGTCATGTTATATTAAAGGCATTGGAGGGCAGCTGTAGGGTGTGGGATGACTGACTGTCCTTTTGACACTCTTGGTTTGGATCTGTGCTGTCAGGGTAGCTTTTTGTTCAAGATTTTGACCTTTGCTGAGTTACACATCTCTGTAATTTAAACAAAGCTTTCAAAATTCCTATCCTGTTGTTGAACTTGTGTTTTCCATTTCTCAGCTGACTTGAAGAAAGACTTGGGTGAATATGTTAAAACTCAGCTTCCAAAATCCACCAAATTGGTAAGAAATGAGAAGAGGGAAGGCTTGATTAGAGGAAGGATGATTGGAGCCTCGCATGCCACAGGTATACTTTCTCATTTCTTTTCCTTACTTACTTAGACAATAAGTTGGTTGGGTGACTTCTCTTTTTGTAGCACAGCTTTTCAGATGTTGAATACTTGACCTGTGGGTACTTTAGCCCACTGTAGGGGCTCTGCATGTCATGCCACATGCTAAGCTATGCAATTTAGTGCAGAGGAAGAAAGATTTGGGATGATGCTATCTCCAATGATGACCTCAAATTTGTGTATCTTTTAAACCTTGATATACTTAGAGTGTCTCAGCTGTTGATTTTTTTTTCTCTGTAGACATTTGCTTTCAATAAAATGAGTTACTTTTTTAGAGTGAGTCAGTGAAACTGTGAAACAAAACTTAGTGAGGCAATGTAGAATTTTCCTTATTCTTGCCCTGAAGAAATGTTGTCTTGGGAACATCTCCATGTGGGCAAGATATTGCAGTTGCAGAATGTTTTCTGCATGTCTTACGTGCAAACTTTTGCTCTAAAATGGAATCAGCTCCCCTTTAAGGTACACTAATCTGTTTTCTAATTAGCTAATCTAATTGTCATGTTTCTCATACAGGCTTTTCTGTGGCAGTAAGTGTTAAAGCACCAAACACTTACTGTTTATCCCAATTATAACAGTGTGATTTTTACTAGAATGCTTTCACTTAAATCCTTCAGCATCTGAGAAAGTGTGTGCTACTTTCTGAAATAATTTTGAGTGGTAGATAAGTCTCTTAATTGATGTTTACTCATTAGCATTGTAATTGTATAATCCAGTGATGGAATGGTGCTTGTATTTTCTAAGTTGTGCTAAAATTCACTTAGTGCAATTTCAGGTAATTTTATTGCACTACTGAACTGCTAGTTATTTCTGCTACCCAGTCAAATACTGTCTGTGGGGTGCCTTGTTAATTTTGCATGTTTCAAAGCTGTTTTCTTTAAAGCTCTTTCCCATCTCTTCCACCTGATTCTAGTGTTATATAAATTTTATATTGTGTCATAAAAATGCATATGACTTTTTAGATCAACTGAGCCTGAAGGTGTCTGATGGATCAAACTGTTCTTACTGATGGTGGCAGGTAATCTCCATGTAAATTGATGGCACTGAAATATTGCTTTGTGTAATGCTGGTGGATTTGGCTCTGCCTGATTAGGGCATTCACTCTGCTTTTAAACTCCCATGAATCCAGAGTCACTCCAGAGCTAATGAAATGTGCAGAGATGCTCTATGGTACTTTGTATTCAGGAATCAAAATGTCCTTGTCATGGATGAACGCAGATGAATTTATCAGAATGACCTGATTTAAAATCCACAGATCTTAGCTGCAATGGTAACTTGTGGATGCTGAGGTGTGATCTGAAGTGAGCCCGAGGTAACCACCTTGGACAAGTCAGTGGGCAAACAAACCACTAGAACAATGCACAGCTAAATGTGAATAGTCAGGACCTGTCTTCTGCTTTTGTGACTGAACTAATCCTTGTGGAACCTCTAGTTTGCCAGTGCTTCCAAGTGCAGATGATGTTTCCTCTCTGTCCCACAGGCTGGTGAGGATACTGCTGATATAATCGCATATGTGTTTGTGTTTCATGTTACCATGGATCTTTTCTGTGTGCTTTGGGGAAAGTGCTGGTGTTCCTGGACAGTCACTGCGAGGTGAATGAGATGTGGTTACAACCTCTGCTGACTCCCATCAGAGAGGATCACAGGACTGTGGTGTGCCCTGTGATTGACATAATCAGTGCTGACACGCTTACCTACAGCTCTTCCCCGGTCGTGCGTGGTGGGTTTAACTGGGGCCTGCACTTCAAGTGGGATCTTGTTCCTTTGTCAGAACTGGAAGGACCTGAGGGAGCCACTGCTCCAATCAAGTAAGTGGTGTGAAGCTCTGTGTAACATAGGAATGATCAGAAGCACTTCTTAAGCACTTCTTAAGTGGTATCTGAGTGTGCAGGTTTAGGAGCAGATGCATAACCTGTCAGATATCTGACTTGTTTATTTTACTTAGGTAGTAGTAACCAAAACTATTTTGATTTCAGTTTAATTTCTTGCATTTAATCATGAAATAGATGTATCTGTCTTATTAGGTCAAGAAAGCACACTTCTAGAAAATGCTTATGCAACAGCAGCTTTTGCTGAAGACAGAAGTCTTAAGAAGCTTATGGTATTCTGTATTAAAACATGTTGTATGAGGAACAGCTGAGTGAATTCGGTATTGTTTAGCCTTGAGAAGAGGCAGCTCAGGGGTGACCTCATTGCTCTCCACAACTACCTGAAAGGGACTTACAGAGAAGTGGGAGATGGTCTCTTCTGCCATGCCTGCACTGAGAAGATTAGAGGGAGTGGTCATAAGGTGAGTTGGGAGATTCAGATTAGATGTTAGGAAATTTTTTTTGTTAAGGTATTCAGGCATTGGAACAGATTGCCCAGGAAGGTGGTGGAGTCACCATCCCTGGAAGTGTTTAAGAGGCATCTGGATCTGGCACTAGAGGATATGGTTTAGGGGTTACAGCAGAGTGGTAGGCTAATAGTTGGACTTGATGATCTTGGAGGTCTCCTCCAACCTTGATGATTCTATGATTCTAAATCTGTCCAGTAATTTCACTTTTAAGCTATGCATTGATGTTTGTTTCCAGTCTGTCAATGTGTTTGGCTTAGTGATAATTAATAACTTAGTTCTAGTAGTGGCCTGTATATCCCACTGATACAGACTCTGTAATTTCTGTGAGGAAATGCTGAAGAGTTGCTAGATTAGGAAAATCTGTTTGTGGCAATAGGAATATGTTTTTGTGGTCTTTTAGTAAAGCTTAACAGTAGGACTTGTAAGTTACCTTTCTTAATCTTTTAGCCATTGATAGCTGTCTCATCTGTACAGAACTTGCAATATCTGGTTCCTAGTGGTATCAGTAGGCAACTTTTTTAGTAGCAGACACATGGTTCAGAGATGAGAGTAGAAGCTGTCCCAGTGTGATCCCCTTCACGATCTCCTTCATAATCCCCTCTACAACTACTTGAAAGGAG
>NW_008667246.1:0-853 GCF_000695815.1 Acanthisitta chloris | reverse complement strand
AAATGGAATAAAAAATGGGATAAAAAAACGGGATAAAAATGGGACAAAATTGGGATAAAAAATGGATAAAAATGGGAAAAAAAAGGGATAAAAAATGTGATAAAATGGGATTAAAAATGGGATAAAAATGGGATAAAAATGGGATAAAAAATTTGGATGAAGAAGGAAAAAATGGGATAAAAATGGGATAAAAATGGAATAAAAAATGGGATAAAAATGGGATAAAAAATGGGATAAAAATGGGATAAAAAATGGATAAAAATGGGAAAAAAAGGGATAAAAAATGTGATAAAATGGGATAAAAAATGGGATAAAAATGGGATTAAAATTGGATAAAAAAATGGGATAAAAAATGGAATAAAAAATAGGATGAAGAAATAAAAAAGGATAAAAAATGGGATAAAAATGGGATTAAAATTGGATAAAAAAATGGGATAAAAAATGGAATAAAAAATAGGATGAAGAAATAAAAAATGGGATGAATGACAAAAAAAAAAAAAAGAAAACAAAATTCCCCAAAATTTGAGGTCAAAAATCCTTGGAAAAGTGTGAAAAAAAAAAAATGGTGGAAAATTAAAAATTCTTACCTGGTAAAACTTGAATTTGAGCTTCATTCCCAAATCTGAAATTCATGGAATTTTTGGCAAAACATCGATAATTTCCACTATCTTGGAATTGAATTTGGGAAATTTGTAAAGCTCCCGAAGGAAGTTGAAAAAATTTGGGATCAGAAGTTAAATTTTCTTGATTTTTTTGCCAATAAATTGTTGGAATTGGTTCAGCAAAAATTTCACATTGAAGGAGAATTGTTTCCCCTTGGAATGGATGAAATGATTCTGGTTGGGAAAGGAAA
>NW_008667245.1:0-1495 GCF_000695815.1 Acanthisitta chloris | reverse complement strand
CCCGTTGGAAATCCCTGGCAATGTGATTTTGGGCAAAAGTGGTAAAAAATCCCATCGCCAGGAACCCCTGCGGGCGGCAGCAAATTTGGGGGGTTGACCCCAAAATCTTTGGGGTACCCAGGGGGGTCAGTGCTGGGTCGGGTCCCGCTGGTCCCACGGTGATGGTCACTCCTGTGGGAATCAGGTTTGGGAGGAATTAGGAGGGATTTGGGTCACCCCCTAAAGTGTGGGGGGTGTTACGGGGAAGGGATGGGAATGGGAGTGGGATACGGGACTGGGAATGGGATATGGGAGTGGGATATGGGACTGGGAAAGGGATATGGGACTGGGAGTGGGATATGGGAATGGGAATGGGATATGGGACTGGGAATGGGAGTGTGACTGGGAGTGGGACTGCGATATGGGAATGGGATATGGGAAATGGGAATAGGACTGGGACATGGGACTGGGAAAGGGATATGGGACTGGGAGTGGGATATGGGAATGGGAATGGGATATGGGACTGGGAATGGGAGTGTGACTGGGAGTGGGACTGCGATATGGGAATGGGATATGGGAAATGGGAATAGGACTGGGACATGGGACTGGGAAAGGGATATGGGACTGGGAGTGGGATATGGGAATGGGAATGGGATATGGGACTGGGAATGGGAGTGTGACTGGGAGTGGGACTGCGATATGGGAATGGGATATGGGAAATGGGAATAGGACTGGGACATGGGACTGGGAAAGGGATATGGGACTGGGAGTGGGATATGGGAATGGGAATGGGATATGGGACTGGGAATGGGAGTGTGACTGGGAGTGGGACTGCGATATGGGAATGGGATATGGGAAATGGGAATAGGACTGGGACATGGGACTGGGAAAGGGATATGGGACTGGGAGTGGGATATGGGAATGGGAATGGGATATGGGACTGGGAATGGGAGTGTGACTGGGAGTGGGACTGCGATATGGGAATGGGATATGGGAAATGGGAATAGGACTGGGACATGGGACTGGGAAAGGGATATGGGACTGGGAGTGGGATATGGGAATGGGAATGGGATATGGGACTGGGAATGGGAGTGTGACTGGGAGTGGGACTGCGATATGGGAATGGGATATGGGAAATGGGAATAGGACTGGGACATGGGACTGGGAAAGGGATATGGGACTGGGAGTGGGATATGGGAATGGGAATGGGATATGGGACGGGGAATGGGAGTGTGACTGGGAGTGGGACTGCGATATGGGAATGGGATATGGGAAATGGGAATAGGACTGGGACATGGGACTGGGAAAGGGATATGGGACTGGGAGTGGGATATGGGAATGGGAAATGGGACTGGGAGTGGGACTGGAATACGGGACTGGGAGTGGGATACGGGACTGGGAATAGGACTGGGACGTGGCACTGGGATTGGGATACAAGACTGGGACTGGGAGGCAGTGGCCCCAGTGGTTCTACTAGACCCAGGACTTGGCCCCAGTAGCCCCAGTGGCCCCAGTA
>NW_008667244.1:0-3199 GCF_000695815.1 Acanthisitta chloris | reverse complement strand
TGGCTCCTCCTTTCCCGGCAGCAGCTTTGTCCTGCCCTGCAGTGGGGCCGAGGCTTTAGCAGCCTCCAGACTGCCGAGGGTTTCCTTCCTTTACACTGTTTATATTTTGTCCATATTTCCCATCCCAAATACCTCTTCCCCATGAGCTCTGATTTCAGAGGGGACACTTCACAAGGAGACAGAAAACCAGATTTTGGGCGCTGAGCAGAGGAGAACCACAGCTCCTCCATCCCCAGTGCTGAGCTCCTTCCCCCCAACCTGCACAGCACTGAATCTTGACATTCAAATACTGAAAAAGCTGCATGTTGTTTTTCTGAATAAGTACCAGAATATTCTCCTAGACATTTTCTACTCTTTATTTAAACCTTTTTTTTTTTTTTTTTTCCCCCAGGAAGATACTTGGAAATGTCACATGATTTAGTTTCTTTATTTGAACTGCAAAATAATGGTATAAGATGCAGAAAGTAAAACGTGCAGTGGGTGAATCATTATCAAATCCACTCAGAGGTGAAGTGTGAGACATTTCTGTATTTTTCTCTCATTTCCAAATGACTTGTCTCCATTGATCCACAGACATGTGAGCAGCACAAGAGAGGTGGGAAGAATCATTCCTGATGAGAAATGGATTTTTTCCCCCCACGCTCATTATTGTAGAGGACTGTCAGTTTCCCTTGGCAGCCTGTACAATGGGCTTGCTCACTAATAAATGCAGATAGCATTAAATTAATGTTTCATTCCCATGGTGACTAGCAGTGGCATCCAGTTCCAGCACAGGATAATTCAATGACAATATGGCAGCAAACAAGTACCTCTCCTGTTATGGGCTAATCAGACATGCAGTGTTGGACTCAGACTCAAAGCATCCATGTAGCTTGGAGTGACTTTATTAACCTGGTCACACACTGATGAAAATGAGGTGGTAACTGGGAAATGAGCAAATATGCATTTTTTAAAAATGCATAAAAATAAGCATAAAAGCATGAGCCAATTTTAATAAAAGTTTTCCTTCTATTCTTCATCCAGCTGTAACTGGAGTCTGTGCAGGAGCTGTCAGGGAAGGAGAACTGTATCCCCACCTGACTGCAGGAGTGTAAGCACACACAGAGATGAAGAAGGGGAACCTTGGTTTGGGTGCTTGGCTAATGAATCATAGAATCATAGAATCAACCAAGTTGGAAGAGACCTCAAAGATCACCAAGTCCAACCCGACCGTGGTTACTAGCCCATGGCACTAAGAGCCACATCCAGTCTCAGCTTGAAAACCTCCAGGGATGGTGAATCCACCACCTCCCTGGGCAGCACATTCCAATGCCTGATCACTCTCTCTGTAAAAAATCTCTTCCTAATATCCAACCTAACCCTCCCCTGGCAGAGCTTGAGTCTGTGCCCTCTTGTCCTGCTGCTGGTTGCCTGGGAGAAGAGACCACCCCCCACCTGACTCCAACCTCCTGTCAGGGAGTTGCAGAGGGTGAGAAGGTCTCCCCTGAGCCTCCTCTTCTCCAGGCTGAACACCCCCAGCTCCCTCAGCCTCTCCTCATGGCACTTGTGCTCCAGTCCCTTCCCCAGCCTCGTTGCTCTTCTCTGGACCTGCTCCAGCACCTCAATGTCCCTCTTGACCTGAGGGGCCAGAACTGATCAGGCTGTCAGCCTGGGGAATGGTGGAGTTTGGCTTTGTCATGTTCTTGGTCAGAGTCTGGTAACCTAGGGCAAGGTAAGGCTGCAAAGAATGAGACCCAGATATGTTTGGAAACTGTTGTACAAAAGAGCTCCAGCAGACTGAAGCAGATACCCACTGCAGAGAGACTCTAAGGCCTGTTGAAGCCTGAAGGGTGAACAGAGCATCTCAGCACCCTGCCAGGCTGCTGGGAAGAGAGATGCATGGCCAGACCTGGCTCGGAGGCTCCTCTCTTGACTTCTCCTCTGCTGCCTTTATTTGCTCCCACTGATGCATAGCTGGTGGGCCTTGATTAGGCCCAACAGTGAATGCATTTTTCTTTTGAAGTTATAATACATATGGGAAGACACTCCAGAAGGAACAAGATACTGAGTTCTTTGAGACAACTTGCAAAGAAGGAGAGATTTTGCAAGGACAGGAAATTCAGCCTTCACTATTACGACTTGCCCGGAGGTTTTGTTCTGCACATCAGCAGTTCTGCAGGAGGGAAAGGACCAGCAGTAGCCTCACAAAACACAGGGTTCCCCTTTCACTTGTGCTCAGCTTTATGGGCTGTGTGTTTCTGACAGGCTGTTTGGCTGCATGTGTTCTCAGTGGCAGCAATGCTTCACTTAGTGCTTGGGATGAAATCTTATGTCTTCCTGTTGCTCTTTTCATCAGAGGAGTTGTTTAAAAGCATCTCATTCGTGTCCCCTAGAATTAGCCTGAAGATCCTCATTGCACTTGTTTTTTTATTAATGAAAACTGTTGGAGACACATCTGGCATGTTTTATTGATCATAATCTCATGGCTGGAAGCTCATCTCGGTCGCTGTAGCAACAGAACCTTTTTTTCAAATGTCTACATAACTCCACAAAAAGTATAGTAAGGGGGAGCAGATCATTTACATTACCAGACAGCTAATAACTCCTTTTTCTGTAACCAATTCTTAGTCTTCTAATTTGGCACAGCAAATAATGGATAGGAACAAAATCTTTTGACAGCTATATCTGCTGTGGAAGCTCACAACAGCCAATAATATGGATACACATGGTGTCTTGTGAGTCCTTTTTGCTGGTTGTCCATTGCTCCCATCTTCTGCTTGTGCAGTCCTCCTCCCCACAGCTCCAACAGCAACACAGCAGGAGTCTTTCCCTGCAGATGCCCCTTCCACCCAACAGACCCTATAGATCACCCTCTCAAAAAACAGGGAGGGTTGAGGTGGGTTTTTTTCATCATCTTTCCTAGGTTATGTTAAATCCCCATCCACTGCAGCAACTGGTCTAAGTGGCTGGGGCAAAGGCAGATGCCAACTATGCCCAGATTCAGCCCTGGTGTTTCTGCCTGTGCAGATGATGCAGCCACTCATGCATGTTAATCTCAGCACCAGGTCACTGAGCTACAGGGATCATGGGCAGGCTGAGGGCACAGATCCAGTAGGAGAGGCACCACAGAGCACATAATTGCAGCCCTTACTCTGCTACCTGGACAGACAGGGGTCTCAAACACTGCCCATGGCTGCAGGGCTCACTCCTGCTCTTGGGG
>NW_008667243.1:0-301 GCF_000695815.1 Acanthisitta chloris | reverse complement strand
GAGGAGGAAGGAGAAGTTTGGGGGGAGAAGGAAGAAGTCGCTCGGGGGGAGGAAGAGGAAGAAATTTGATGGGAGAAGGAAGAGGAAGGAGAAGTTTAAGAGGAGGAGGAAGGAGAAGTTTGAGAGGAGGAGGAAGGAGAAGTTTGATGGGAGAAGGAAGAGGAAGAAGTTTGATGGGAGGAGGAAGAAGAAGTTTGGGGTGAAGAGGAAGAACTCTGAGGGGAGGACAAAGAAGAAGTGTAAGGTTTGAGAGGAGGAAGAGGAAGGTTTGTGGGGAAGGAAGAGAAAGGTTTTGGGCAGG
>NW_008667242.1:3353-6852 GCF_000695815.1 Acanthisitta chloris | reverse complement strand
TCCAGAGATCGGGAGTCTCGCAGAGACAAGGAAGAAACGCGAGGCAAGGAAAAGCCGGAGGTGACAGACAGGGCGGAAGGCGACAAAAACCACGAGTCCCATAGCGGCAAAACGGAGGGCGCAGACATTGTTTCAGAACTCGCGGCAGGAGAGTCTGAACCTGCAGGTGTCAAACCTGGGGAAGAGGCAACACCCGAGGCTACCTCATCTGTGGAACAGGCAGACAAGGACACGGGCTCTGTGGCGGACGCTCCTCGCTAGAGACTGGGACAGCGGTGCCCTTAACGGAGTGTAGAGCTTTAGTTGTACAGTGCTGTATGATATCTGCTTCGCCCTCGGCCCTGCCGGAGCTGCTGGGGCTCTGTAAGCAATTTGATTGCTTCCCTTCTATTTAAAATAGCCACAACATAACATAAAATACTGAAGAGATGATTAAAATATTACCCATTTTTGCTGTAACTTTTTTAAAGTTTTGACTTTAAAAAGTTTACGAATCAGAAGTAGAAGTGCTTTCTATTTTTTTTTTAATTTAAGAAAAGGTAACGGTGAAAGCTCCTCAAAACAATAGGGATGTGTTTTTAATAAACTCTATTTTCGTAACAAACTTTAACGTGTGCTATTCTTCCTACGCTGCACTGGAGTGGAAAAGGAACTTTAAAAGTTCAACAGCCTAAAGTTGGAACTGTTAATGCTGTACTGGAGTCTAAATTAGACTGGCTTGGTTATGTGTGTTAAAGGAAATCCATTGTTTTGTGTAGCGACTCACAGAAGTGAATTTTTCTTTGTACTAAGTCCTCTGGAGTTTTAGGTTTCTGCATTTTAATGAGCTATTGACCACCTTAGGTAAAAGGTAGTTTAACAATGTTAATTGCAGAGTTAACTGTTTAGTGTTTGCAATGCAATCCATTCTTTGCTTTATTTTTTTTTCTCCCCTTCAACTGGTTCTGTGGTTCCTCTTGCCATTCATTTGCCTTTTTTGAAGCAGTAACACCTCAAGCACATCTGCTCTGCTGTGACATGAGTGGGAGGTGAGCTGGACAGTGCCTATTTCACAGCTGGTCCTGGGCATCCAGTGGTGCTGGTTGGAAAGGGAGACTTGGAGCCACCAAAACCTGCTATAAAATGCCAGCCTGGTTCTTCCCTGGGGCTGGGCTGTGCCAGCAGTATGACGCCACCCTTAAGGAAAGGCCACCCCAGGAGCTGGGCACACTGTTGCTTCCTCCACAGGGACCAGGGCTGCTCCCACGGTAACACCAACCCCTGCCAGAGGTAGGTTGTGCCCACTGGGGCTGGGGCAGAGGGCATTGCCTTGTGTTTTGCCACCTTTGCTCCATAGCATTTCAATGATTTTGTTGGATTTGCTAAGGGCAAATCAAGTTTCTCAGTGCTGATCCCTCAGGCACAGCCAGTTTGGGAGGTCTGTCCCAAAACCTGGGTCATTCACGCACCGGCCTTCCCTCGGAGCTCTGTTAGCTCCAGGGGCACAGTGGGAAACGTGTATGGCTCCTGTGCATATTTAATGCTTTTTTTGCTCCTTGCTATAGGTGTGGTTTACCTTTAAAGTTGGGCGTTTTCTCCAAGGAAAGGGCAGCTGCTTCCTGCCATTGGTCCTTTTTCACAGCTGCCCTGCAGCAGAGAGAATTGTCTCTGGGGGAGGGAGAGGGTGGGAAAGCCACTGTGGAGCTCTGGGTTGGGGAGAGGACATCTATTTTTATGTTCTTGCAATAGCAGAATAAAGAGAGAAAGAACCTGTTTATGTACTTGTAGTGAACTCAACTTCCATGTGTTACAACTCATGTCCTTACTGATTGTTTCCTCCTGTGTCCATGGGACTCATCCTGTCCAGGGAACACCAGGAATTTGTGTTTGATCCTTGGTTAAAACCACTCTGAAAGAAGGGAGGGTTGGTTTGGCTGAGAACCATGCATTAAAGAGTTGAGGGACAGGAATGAAGGAGATGAAAGGCTGCTCTGTTCACACAAATCCCACCTCATGTTCTCTCCCTTTCCCTCAGGAGGTATTTGAAAACAGAGCCTAGGAAAACTGTGGAACAATTCCTCACTGCCTTCTGCAGCAGTGCCTGTGCAATAAACCTCAGCATCACTGGTGTGACCCTCTGGAAGAGGTACAGGCAGGCGGAGACTGTCCCACAGCTGTCTGGCACCAGCAGGGAATGTAAGTTTATAGCATTTGTACACTATTCCTGCTCCACTACCAACTTCCCTTTGTAACATGCCTTAGTGGAATGGGATTACCTACAACTACAACCTGCTACTTCCATGAACATCCTTATGTACAGGATAAAGGAATGCTGATACAAGTCCTCATTAAAATGATTAATTTTCTCTATTAAGAGCCTCAGGAATCTGTGTTTCAGAGAGATACAAGAGCATGATGGAAGCAGGCACTGGTGCACAGTGGTTACTCCTGGCTGGTCCTAGGACACTGCCTGGAAGCAACTTGCTGGATGCAGCTTAACCTGATGAAGCCCAGAGCCCCTCTTCCCTGGTAGCAAGGCAGAGGTGCAGGTTTGGGGGATTGTTCCTTTGCCACAGACATCAGGACCCAAGTGCATTTGCCCAGAATATTTATTACACAGGTTTGAAGGCTACAAACACTGCAGATTCCTGGGAGGAAGCCCTGATAGACCCAAGGCTCCTGCTCTGCCAGAGCCTGTGTGCCTCTTCCTCCCAAGGTCTGAGCACTGCTGCACCCCTGCCCTCACCCACAGCAGGAGCTCCAGGGTGCCAGGGCTGTGTCAGGGAATGGTGACACCAGTGCGAGCAGAGACTACAGAGACATTCCAACAGGGACACTTTTAATTGCAATGTACATCATACAAAATTCTGTCAGTCTCCATCGGGTTAAATGGTGCTTGGGATGCAGTGGAGCAGGAGATGAACAAGAAATGTTTAGCTTGCAGGAGGAAGGGCACAAACAGCTCTGTGAAATGGAAACAGCACTGCAGGTACAACACTTAGCTCTTGGCGATTCCAATCACACCACAGGCTAAACGTGGCCCAGCGTTTCCAGTTGCTTTGCTTTCATCATCTCCCCCTCTGCCCAGGTCATCCCTTCTCTCATGGACCTGAAAGGAAATTCAAGGGAAATTAATCCATGCTATTGCAGATCCAATCACCACATCCACTCACTCTCAGTGGCAGTGCTGACCAGCAGCACTACCAGCTGCCAGGGGGTGTGTTACAGCACAGGCTAATTACACAGTGCCAAACTGATATCCATGCTAAAAACTGCAACTAGACTCCTCCAAAGGGCTCCCTCCAGCTGCACTGGTGTGAATGGGAATCACCAAACCCCCATGTTCCAAAGACTAACTGCTAACTGGAGAGCCAGTGTGGACTGGACACTACAGTTAACCCCCACAGCCCCCCTCAGGTGCCCATTCCCGAATCTTTCAGCAGCAGCATTTGTGTCAGGCTGCAAGTTCCTTCCACAAATCAAGTTCATTTGGTTACCCACAGCTGGAAGGGACAAAGTT
>NW_008667242.1:0-3332 GCF_000695815.1 Acanthisitta chloris | reverse complement strand
AGGAAATCACGATCTCATGGCAGTGAAGTGCCACACTAATGCACAGAGGGCTCTCAGGCAAAGTACTCCCCACACTGGCAGTCTTGCACTGCAGGTTCTGTACCAGACACCAGGGACTGGCCTCCATGAGCAAAGTCCCCACTCACAGCTGCAACCATTCCAAAGTTCTTCAGAGAAAAGGCACCGGGACACTCACCACCATGGTGCGCCCGATGATGCAGTGAGGGCCACTGAGGGAGATGACAGAGTCCTGAATCTCCACCTGGGCCACTCCTCCCTTGGCAGTCACATTGCCCAGGTCTCCCACGTGCCTGCACAGCAACACAGAAAAAGAAAGCTGGGATGCACTGAAAGCTCTTCCAATGGACAGCTGTGATGTTATGTTGTTCCTACATTTGGATACTCCACCATCCTATCTCCAGGGCACATGCATGTGTCCTCACTCACTCACCACTTTCAGTCAATGACCAATTTTAACTTTTAGTTCAAAGGATGATTAAAATTCAGCCCTAGGCAGAACTTAAGGAAGGTGAATTAGCAGTCCAGAACCAGTGGAGCCACAGCACACAACTCTCTCACAGCCCAGTATCCACCCATGACTGTGGCATTTCCCTCTGCCTGAAGGCTCTCAAATTCAGTGGAATGACCTTTCCTGCACAGACCAGGTTTGCTGGAACACTGCCACTGCTCCCAAGAGCTTTCAACATCCATCCCAGATCAGCTATTCCACAGGCAGCCACAGGCTTTGGGGTTTAAGTAAGATTAGAAAAAATGGTTTGTCAGGGGACAGGTCAAAGGGGAAGTGCACAGCTCCAGCCAGCACCAGGGATGATTATCCTAGTTTGCCTGGCATTTCCCCATCACTTGGCATCCTGCTCTCCCACACAGCTCTTATCAGAGCTTCATCTCCGCTAGGGCTTCCCTAGAGAGTTAGGCCTCAAGCAGCTGAGTTTTCTCTGGACATCTGAACATTCCAGTGTGTTGTGTTCTGCATATCTATCCAAACAAAACATTCACCCAGAGTACACACTGATGTTGTGCCAGACTCCTCTATTCAGGTTCAGAACCGGGAATACCAAAGCATTCCTAGAACTCTCCATGCAACAGGGTGACAGTCCTCACCACCAGCTCCTTAGCACAGCCTCAATTCCACATTTTTAACCAAGTCCTATAAAATCGGGTCAAGGCCAGCTTTCCCTTTAGGAATTTGCTCAATTGGAAGCTTAATTCCAAGAAGCTTCAGTCCAATTGTCCATTTTGGACACTGTCCAATTCAGTCCAATTGTCCAATCCACACTGACAAAATCATGATCCAGTTCTTGCACCCTCCCAAGGAACTGCCCTTCCTCAGGTGCCTGGGCAGGCAGGTCTGCCCAGGAGCAGGATTTGCCCAGCAGAAGACAGGATGTGGTGCCCTTGGCACCTTTAGCCCCAAGCACACATTGCATGCTGTGTCATGCAGGGAGCTGGCAGGTAGCCAGCTGCTCCACTGGGAGGCCTTATCAGCCACAGGAGGTGTGCAACCCGGACAAGGTGATCGTTGTGGCTCAAGGCATGCCCAGACCCTCCTGTGCAGGGCCAGGCTGGCTCTGACACCTGCTCCCAGCTCCACTCCCCACCACAGGGCCCTCCCAGTCCCCAATTCCAGTAAGCACATAATTTCCTCAGATATCCGAAGGCTCCCAGAGGGAACTGGGCTGTGGGAACTGCTCCCAGGGGGAGAACCAGGTCTCATGTCCCACTGAAGCACAGAGATATTTAGCAGGAGCACGAGGCCCTGCACTGACACACAACCACTGGAACATCTCAGCCAGCAGCCCCCAAACAGCCCAGCACAGCCACCCCAACAGCTCTGCATCATCCTGCAGGGTCCCCTGCAGCCTCAGCACCTTCCACTGCCACACCACAACCTTGCACACAGCCCAGCAGGGGCCACTTCGGGGCCCTGTTGTACAAAGCTGCCCTGGACCAGAACCAAATGTGACCAAACAAGGCTGCAACACACAAACCCCACACTCACCACTCAGTGAGAGCCCTCACCTCTCCTTCGCCAGCCAGGGCAAAACCAGTGACATGTCCCAAAGACGACATTTTACACCACACTCGGAGCCAAAGCATGTCACAAGCTGCTGTTCAGCTATTAAAGCCTTTGCTAAGTGACCTCATGAGTCACTCAGGAATGACCAGGTGTCCCTGGCATTATCCCAGCCCCAGCAGAGCCCAAGCCCTGCACTCACCTCTCGGTGTCACTTGGAGCTCCGTGCTGCTTGCGCTCGGGGTTGAAGTGAGGCCCAGCACTAGTGCACCCTGGAACACAGCACAGCTGTCACAGACACATTCCCTGCAGCAGCCAGCTCCAGTCTGCTGCTCTCACCCTGCTTCCAGGTTCCCAGAGCACTGAGGACAGTCCCTCATGAGGAAACAGCACCTCTCCTGCTCCCTCACGCTGCAAATCCTCTGGGGGTTAAGTCACCTCCTGGTGACTTACACATTCAGTTAGGTAAGATTACTGATTCTAGAACACTCTGGGGTCAGCTGGAAACTTTCCCATTTCCTAACACAGTGCTGTTAGGAATTAGGTGAGTGCTTGCAATGTCAGATCTCAACCTGTCCAAAGCATTACATGGGATGCAGTTTCTCAGGAAATGTCATAACCTCTCCACAAAGACCTGCAACCCTGATACCAGGTACACTTTGCTGCTGCAGCACTACCAGAAGCTCTCCAAAGCTGAACAACCACACCTCAGCTGTGGCTGAAAGCCTGGATGGATATTCCATGATCTTACCATTGGTGTTGTCTCCAAACTCATGGACGTGAAAGCCATGCTCTCCATCCGCCAAGCCAGTGATCTGTCCAGTGACTTTTACTGGTCCGTTACCCTTTAAAGATAAGGATTTATCACAAGGACTTTGGCATCACCTGTGTCTCATGAAGCCGATGGAAAGCACTGGAGGCTACATAACCCCAGCGAAGTGCCAATACAGCACCGCACGGCATTGGCGTTTACTCAACCGCCTCAAAGATCCTTTTCCTATGACTTACCCACAAACACTAGAGATACCTGTTACCCAGCGGGACACTTCCCAGAACGATCCCACACTTCCCTGTGGCACACGCGCGACCCTGCAGCCCCTCCCCCTGCAGACTCGGCTCCTTCGCCGACCCAAGATGACGCTGCTAGAGGGCAGCGGCCATTTGGCGGCCGAACCTCCCTCCCGCCCTCCCCTGGGGCGCCTGAACCCGCTGCCCGTCCCGAAGGCACCGCGGCGTCCCTCGTCCCACGCAGCCCCCGTGGGTGGGGAAGGAAAGGGAAAGGAGAGAAAGGAGGAAG
>NW_008667241.1:356-7088 GCF_000695815.1 Acanthisitta chloris | reverse complement strand
TGAGGGTGCACTCAATCCCACTGTCCTCTGACCTTTCTTTTAGGGGATTTCTTCATCCACTTCATTCCACTAACTTAGCTGGGAATCTTGCCTACAGCAGCATACTGAACAACATTGCTTCTGAATGTATGTATTTGGAAAGTAAAGAAGAATCACTTCAAAGACTTCAAGAATAAAATCATCATCTCCTAACAGCCTTAACTCCCCAAAGCAATTTAAAAGTATTCATTTATTAAGTCACCTTCCTTCAGAATAAAATATCTTTTCTTCAAAGTAAAAAGCTTTAAATCCTGTAAAATGCACAAGTGGGTCAGACATGAGCTGCGTGTTAATAGGTATGTGCATGGGAGAGAAGGGGAAAATGAAAGGCTGGATTCAAAGGGAACTGGCTTCTGAGTTAATTTGAAAGACTTACAGTCCATGAAGACACCACGTGGACAGATGCAGAATAACATGCTTAGAAGTAAAGCATGATCAAAACTAGAGTTATAACTGGCTTTTTTTGACATGTATGAGATCATTTGGGCCCAGAATTAAACTTTGTATACTTTGAAGGAAGTGCGAAACAGAAAAACAGTACAGGCACAGAAAGTAATAAGATTTTTAAGGTATGGTACTACAGTATCACTGTTAAAAAGACATTTCCTCACCTTGTTCTTTCTTTGCAGGCCTGGATACACATTTGTAGCCTAATAGCTGCATACTATTTTTGCTCACTGTTGGATGGGGACTTTCTCAAACACAGCATTTTAGGTTGTATTTCACATTTTAATTCTGACACAGTTTAAAAACAGCTTGTGTAATCTATTTGAATCTGATTTTGAGAATAGCTGTTTTACTTAATTATCTCCTATGGAGTCCAGGGTACTAAGTAGATAACCCTGAATGGAAGTAACCCCTACCTCCTTAACAAAGATTGACAAAAACAATCTGCTTTGAATCTTTATGTTTTTTAATAAACAATAAATAACAGAAATAGTTCTAGAAGTCTCCACAAACCTCTTCAATCAGTAGCCACAGAATTTATGTTCAAAAGAATGACAGCTTTGCAAAATATGATTACAAATAAGATCCAATAATGTGACAGTTTATGAATGGCAGTGCCATTAAATATACCATAAGACACAATATTAAAATGTGAATGAGGAGCAGGCAACTCTTCATATTACGTGCAGAGAGTTGCAAAGAATCTCATAGCAACAGATCAAAATAAATGGATGCTAAGAGTTTTAGACAATGTCTGGAGATTCCCACACAGTCCCTCAGAAGTTTAGCAGCTCTGCCACCCCTTTCTGCAGGGACAATCTGAATGACACAAACATAGGAGCAGGTACACAGAAAAGTAAATAAAATAAAATAAAAAATGTTTTTTAAAATGTAATAGAAGAGACAGGAAGAGGAATAATTTTATTTACAGATCTTCCAAATCTGTATCTCATGGAATTGAAGCATGTAAGTAACAGAATATGTAGTCTACAGTGTGAAAGTACTCAATCAGATTTCTTAAAGACTTATTTCCCTTACTTGAAGAAATAAGGTCATCCTGCAAGTTATCTATACAACTTTTTTAAAAACTGAATTGGAAAACCATAGCCAAAAAGGGAGATATTGCAAAGTACAGAAAAGTGAACAAACACAGAAAGGATAAAATGAAGCCAGATTTTAACTTATAAAAAGAGAATCTGCTACCTCCATACCATTGAGAAGAGTGGCAAAATGTTCATGTCATAGCCTACACTTGCAAGAAACAAGTAAAAGTTTAAAAACTAGTCAAATCAAAATTCCCTGAAGAATTACCTTTTTTTTTTTTTTTTTGTCTTGACAGGCTTCAGCAAAGATAGCAAGAAGATGGTATCTAACCAACATGAAAGAGCTATGAAGATAAGGCTAGGATCCATGCAAGATTAAGCTTCCAGATAGACACAGAGGATTTTTCATGTTAAGGTACTGTGGCTAATATTTACTGAAAAGAGGAAATATCTCAGAACCCACTTAAGGAGTTACTCTACATCAAGAAGCAGGTCTAAAATGAAGAAACCAGGATGATGCTTTGTTGCTCTAAGAATAGTAGCCTACTGTGTTCACTGTGCGTAATGACTATTATGATTATTACTAAGAAGGCTGCAGGGATTCAATACTGCTCATTGTGAACAAGTATGACTGGTCCTTAAATTGATTTAATTCACTTACAGCTTCTCTTCACTGCTCTAATAATTTCGTGCAAGCAATGGCAAGCTCAAAAATATCGCAGTCACCATGAAATAATCAAGCAATGTAGTGTCTAGACTATTTTCAGTAAATTTAGGGTATTTTTATCAGCAGTAACAAATACTAAAGGAAAGAGGAAAATAATGGGTGTGGTAGCAGTATTACAATTGTGCCCTTTTTTTTTCATGTTCCTACCATTTAAAATCTTATCCCTTAAATGATGAGTATTTGCAACATTTTAACTTTAGTCCTAACTGAAATCCTGTTCTCATTTAAAATATCTCCCATTATACTGTGCTGTTTGCCTAAGTAAAATCCTGCAGAGGTGAACTGAACTGCGCAGTTAATCTGTGCTGATAAAGATTTTGTTTGCTTGGTTCACATGCACAAAAGTTATGCATGTCCCAAACTTCCCCACTTTTCCAACAGTATTAGGTTGGTCATAAAGACCCTGTATTATCTCTACCTACATATTTTGCCACAGAATCTGTATTTTAATTGCTGCTTTATAGTTTCTTTAATCTCCTTATTCTATTGAGGAATACAAGACATGTAATGGGTACTGTGTCTTTCTCAATGCTCCTCATTAATTAGTAAGCTTTGGCATTAGACAGCTCTGCTCTCATTGACTTCACTGGGAGGAAATCTGAGCTCATATGTCTCCTTTGCAAATTGTACGGTGCAAGTCTTTTTAATGTCTTTTCCCTATAAATTTTTTTTTCCACATCCTATCTTTCATCATGTTTGTTCCCCTTTCTGGTGCCTACAATTATGTCCTTTTTGGGATGGGATGGGAAAGTGAATTTAGGAATCTGTTTGGTCATTCTAAATTTTAAATAAAATGGTTTATGAACACTTTTATTTTCAATAGCTTAGTCTCAGTTACTCAATCACAGAAAAAAATATTCTCCCAAGAAATTATATTAACAGTTCCAGGTATTCTGTTGTTTCCAGCTGAGCTTAGTGTGCCTTATAAAGAGAACTCATATTTTCTTAGGCAGAACCTCTTTCAAAGATATGTTGGAAAAGGTGATGCCATAAAACTGTCCAGATGTGCAAGTCTCTGGTGCCTAAAAGTCATCCCAGCTTATTTTCATAAATGTTTCCATGGTTTGTTTAGGCAGTTTAAAGTAATGTGTGCACATTACAAAAAAATCACTCAATGTGCATCTGGTAAATATGTGATGTACTAACCGTACATAAAAGGCACAGAGTGGAGGAACAGAAGCTGTGGCTCAAACATTGGCTAGTGATTTTTTCTTACAGGTCATAAAAACAGTAACAAGGAGAGTCTCCTACTATTTGAGCTTACAGGAGTCAGGCTATCTGTGTACATCTGTGTACAAGCACATATATGTACCATTCCCAGCAGCTTCTGAACAACTAGATACAGAATAAAGATGCAAATTCCATGACTTTTCTGTTCATCCCTGAAGAAATATATCTTTCTCACCATACAGGACACTCAGAATTATTTTTCCCTGACATAGGTGCTTAACGTTGGAAACAGGATTAATTTTTCTTCAGTTAGAATCCTGAAATTTAATACAGCATTTTAAATGCATAAGTTTGACTACTTCTTTAACAAATATATCTTACATCAAAAATTATTAATACTGTAAATTAATGTCCTCACCCTAATATTCAGAATTTTGCAGGAGAAATTAATACATGTTTATTAAATGTTTAGAGAAACACTCAGGCAAACCAAAACAGTATCATCAAGTGCTGTCATTCTTAGATGCCTGAATTAAACTGGTAATACACCTTACACAGTGTGTATAAAACTACTTTTGAAAAGACACAAAGAACCAGGGAATAGTCACTTGAAATCAAAATAATAAAAATCTAGGCTTTATTGGGATTAATTATTTGGGATTACATCAAGGTCAACTAAAAATTCTGACTAAAAGAATCAATTGTTCTAATAGTAGAATGCAGCCATCATAATTTTTACAATGCTTATAGTAATACTGTGACACTGAGCCCTGCTATAAATGGGAACTATGTAGAAAAAAATTTTCCATGAGTATCCTAGGAAAGAAAACGCAGCAGTAAACATCATTAGTCAAGTGAGACTTACACGTCATAAGCAATAGGCAAGAGCCCAGGGAGGCCACAAGGTTAAAATGCTTTGTTTGAGTAATTATAGGATTTGAAGGATTAGGCTGAACCAAAGGATTTAAGGACATGGAAGGATTAAAGGGGGAAATAAATAAATTAAATTTGAGAGAATGAAGGTATAGAAGGCAACACAAAAATTATATTCCATTAACTAAAGTTTTTTGAAACAAGAATTATTAAATAAAATAGTTACAATTGAAGTAAACATGATTTTGCTGTATTAGTTTGCTATCCACTAACCAAACCTGCAGAGATAAAGATATTTTACAAAGCATCCATGTTTCTGAGACTGAAGACCTGACAAAAAAAGCGCATATTTGAGGTGAGATGTCTTAGCCAACTTCTTTGAATCCCATAATGTAGTAGCTGCTATGAAAGTGAAATCCCAGTATACAAACCGTAGGTGACATCATAGCCACCACAGCTTGTTATTGAAATCCAAAGATTGTTGCCATACGCTCGAAAAAATGAATTCCAATCAAAGATTCCAACCTTATGCCACTCTGAATTACAACACTTTACAAAGCCAAGCTTGTTTAATTTAAAAGCCTACTGCCCTTGTTAGCTGCTAATAGTGAGAATTAACTCACTATATCTATTCCAAAGAAAATGTACAGGCTCTGTTTTGTGAATACTGTGGCTGAGAAAAATTATTCCAGGGTTCCGATGCCTGGGCGATCCATAGCTCATGATAAACTCCCCCGCAACGAGATAACCACAGGTGTACAACACTAAACATAAATGAATAAAGGCTGGGGAGTTTATGAAACGGTCACTCTCAAATGCAAGATAATAGCACTTCCAACAAACCTGAGCAAAGAGAATGAAGTTTGCAAACAGCTTCCAGCCCCTCTGGGCGCTCCCGGAGGACCGACACGGCCGGCGCGGCAGCGCCACCTCCCGGGCGGCGGCGGCAGAGCAGCAAAACCCGGCGCTTGAAAGCCAATTAATTCTTAATTAACTTTTTCGCTAATGCCGGCACGAACGGCAGAGCGAACGGAGGAGAACGCATGCGAAATTATGGGTCTGAAACAGTGATAATTGTCACTGACTTCAAACAAAGCAACCCAGAAAATCAGATCCTAAATTCTTCGTACATTTTCTTACATCGCTTTATTACAAACTAGGTGTTCAGTTTCTCTCAACATGATCATCCTAAAAGCCTAATTTTGCTTCAGGAACATTAAGTAAAGCCTTAAACTGGTTAGCATTTAATTTAATTTCCATATTAAAATAAAATATTATAGTAACAAATAACGATTTTCAGTATAACTTTTAAAATATTACAGTAGAGGGTTTTTTTCTTTCTCTCTTAAGTACCATTTAGCTTGGATTTTTGGTTCAGGTAGAAAATTGCTTCAGAAAACTACAGAAGTTCCGACAGTAGCCCAGTTCACAGATTCTGTAATTGCAACTGGATGTATTTCTAAAATAGGAAATGGACGCAGTGTCCAGAAGTGCTGTTACAAAGAATCCCAGCTTGGTACACTGATTCATAATTTCTTATTCATTAAACCAGCTAACCTAGCTCAGATTGCAAAATCTTTACACATTTGAATAGAGTATCTCTTTCAGCCAAACTATGTCCTATTTAAGCACTGCCAGCATATGACAACCAGAAATATTATTGGTGGATATTTACGTTTTAAGACTGGTAGGATTCTGCAGGATGTTGGTATCTGCTTTTCTGCATCACAGAAAAATCAAGTCACTTCACGTACAAGCTGCAGCCATTTACAGACAAGAATTATCAATTGTTTGTTTTTTTAAAAAACTAGCTTTCTATAACCTAAATACTCCCAGTGAAACATCTCCTGACAGCTCAGGTTGACAAATTTTCCTATGCTCCCTTCAGTGCACTGAGGCCTGATCTTCAGGTTTCTGGAATGATTTTTAGTCCTTGTGTTCATTTGGAGCTGTTTGTGGTGCAATCATTCTCACACAGTGTTTGTTGGCAGGGGTTTTAACTTTAAAGCTGTTCAACTGTAGCTGAGATGGCTACTGATTTCTCTCATATGGGTCACTGACCAGACACCAGATGGTGGAAGTATTCTGTCCTACTAATCTGGCCCAGAGTTGGCAATTCAGAGGTGAAAAGCTTTATTATCCCATTACCAACCGCCTGAGCTGTCCTGTCTCCAACCCGCAGGCTAAAGATTAAACAGTTAATAGTCTTGAAGTAACTACCCACTCCCTCAAATATCCTATTTACTGGACATCCCAGACATCTTCCAGGCAGATCTAGGAGAAGATCCATATATGTCAGTCCACTTTATTGAATTTTAATTCTACCTAAGGAGGTATGAAAAACAAGCCAGGCTAGTAAAATAACAGTATCAATTGGGATAGCACTACTTATGCAAGACCTGGAAGGAAAAGTTTATTGCAGATATACCAGGA
>NW_008667241.1:0-283 GCF_000695815.1 Acanthisitta chloris | reverse complement strand
AGGCTGTTCATGACAAATACAATCTGGACAAATATACACAAATTACAAAAAAACTCCACAAGACGAAATCATGAAAAGGAATATGGAATTGGAAAGTTTCAAAAAAGAGTATTTTCAGAACCTTGCAGTTAATACAAGAAACTCTGATGTTTTTCTTTAATTTAGAGAAGACAGGAGAAAAAAGTAGGTTAAAATAGGCTAAGGAATATATTGAGAAAAGGTATAAGGATGTTTAGCTAAGGGAACTGTTTTTCCAGGCCCAGATAATAACTTAAAACAATTG
>NW_008667240.1:0-865 GCF_000695815.1 Acanthisitta chloris | reverse complement strand
AAAATGCTTCTTAATAAGTACCAGTGTCATGACATTCACTGATGTTTAAACCTTTAACCTTTAAAATGTGGACTTCCATTAGAAGTGGCCACCGCATTCACAAATAAAACAAGGGCATATTTTTGGAACATTACAATTAAGATCTGGGAACCAGAAGACAGATAAATTAGTAACTTTGGTTGCACTTTGAAAACTGCCTGGAAGATTAGTCACAAACCCCAATGTTTGCAGAGAACATTTAATGGTCTTTTTGAAAACCAACTTCTACAAACAAGAAATTGTAACAGAAAAAGGGACCTGTTCAGCATAAGGAATTTTTAAGGCAAGTTTATGATTCTTTGTTACATTTGTGTGTCTTGGAAATAACACAAGGGTTAAAATAAAAAGGTTTGCGAGTCTGAAATTCTTAAAAAGTAAGACACAGGCTCCTCCTAGTGGTAAAAATGTAGGGATCATTAATTTTGTGCTAAGAAACTTTTAACACTATTTATTATTTCCAATTATTCAATTAGTCTTCCATTTGGTTCTGGAAGGTTTAGAAGCCTCTAAGTTCTTAACTGCTGCAGAGGAATTGTTACCTAAATATCACCATGGGTGATATTTAGTCTATTATAGACATGACTAAAAACACATGCAAAGCAATGTAATTAATTTTTTCCTCCAAAATAAAGTTTATATACCTCTTGGTGCTTAGGAGTGATGAAGTGAAAGTGGAAAGGATGGAAATCTGAATTCCAAAAGACTTATGCTTTTGTACAAATTTTAAATCCAACCTGCATTTGATACCCAGAGAGCAGCACTGTGCATTTAGTAGTGGAAACACTGCGCAGCTGCCTTTGGCTCCAATGAATATGCTACACTTCTA
>NW_008667239.1:1256-1654 GCF_000695815.1 Acanthisitta chloris | reverse complement strand
AACTTGATTTCAGCTACCAAAACTGTTCCTTGGCAAACCAAACCCTTCCTGCAGCTTCCAACTGCTCAGATCTCTCTCTTACACTAGGTTTGATTCACACTAACACTACCACTAACCCTACGCCTAACGCTCAACCTCAACCTAGCCGTAACACTACCCATACCCCTACCCCTACCCCGACCCCTAAATCTAACCCAAAACCTAACCCATACACTAACCCTAACCCAAAACCTAACCCCTACCCCTACTCCTATCCCTAACCCTAACCCTAACACAAACCCGAACCATAACCCCAATCCTAACCCTAAGCATAACCCTAACCCTAAACCTAACCATAAGCCTAACCCAAACCCTAAGCCTAAGTCTAACCCTAACCTTAAACCAAACCCTAACCCTAA
>NW_008667238.1:330-615 GCF_000695815.1 Acanthisitta chloris | reverse complement strand
GGCGGGCGGGACACCGATGGGTGGATGGACAGACGGATGGACAGCAGCAGTGCCAGGACACAGATGGACGGATGGACGGACAGCAGCAGTGCCAGGACACCGATGGACGGATGGATGGACAGTGGCAGTGCCAGGACATCGATGGACGGATGGACAGACGGATGGACAGTGGCAGTCGGGACACCGATGGATGGATGGACAGACGGATGGACAGCAGCAGTGCCAGGACACAGATGGACGGATGGACGGACAGCAGCAGTGCCAGGACACCGATGGACGGATGGG
>NW_008667238.1:0-284 GCF_000695815.1 Acanthisitta chloris | reverse complement strand
GCAGTGTGGGTACATGGACAGATGGACATCGGTCAGTGCCAGGACACGGATGGATGGACAGACGGATGAACATCGGTCAGTGCCAGGACACCGAATGATGGACGGACAGATGGACAGCAGCAGTGCGGGAACACAGATGGACAGACAGACAATGGTCAGTGTGGGAACATGGACGGACGGACACAAGGACAGTGGTCAGTGCAGGAACACGGACACAAGGACAGTGTCAGTGTGGGAACATGGGGACCCCCAAAATGCACCTGGGCACACCTGTGGGGCACCTA
>NW_008667237.1:1764-6516 GCF_000695815.1 Acanthisitta chloris | reverse complement strand
CCTCCCACCACCACCACAACACATCCCCCCACCACAACAACACCTCCCACCATCACCACACCTCCTCCCACCACCACAACACCTCCCCCCACCACCACCACCCCTTCTGTCAGCACCTCCATCCCTGCCCCAAACATGTTGCCTGTGATGTCCACAAGCACCAGAGCTCCCAGCACCACCACTCCCACCACCCTCATCTCTGACACCTCACTGCCAGCCACTGTGAGCAGCAGTACTCCCAGCACTGCTGGCCATCCCCAAACCACCCTCCCCACCAGCACCTATACCACTCTCATGGGGTCTACTGGCACGTTTCCCACCACCTCCACCTTTCCCACCACCTCCACATCTCCTCCTCTGATGTTGCCCCCCACCATGCTTTCCACTCATGCCCCAACACCACCAGCTCCCCTGGACACTACACACTTCACCCAACCTGCACGTTCCCCTCCACCTGCACCCCCTCCCCTCTGCCCATGCTCCACCCCAGGACAGGCTGTACCTGTGCAGCGTTTGCGGTCGGGAGTGGAGGGACCCCAGTGGGGGCACTGGGTGCTGAGGCACTGTTGCCTGTTGCACTGGGTGCTCTACCTGGCCAGCTTGGTTCTGCTGGTCCTCACCGTGCTGGCTCTAGTGGGCTGGCTGCTGTGGATGTGTCTGGTGGGGCAACCCTCCTGGCACCAGTTCCTGCAGACCCAAGGGGTGCAGTATCCTCTGCTGGGCTGGAGGGAGCCAGAAGGAAACTCTGTGATGCATCTCAGCAGCTTGAAAAGTCCCCTGCAGCGGCCCAGGTTCTGCACCATCAAGGAAGTGGAGTTGTGCCCTGAGATCACCTACTGCACGATTAAAGATCTGGGGGTACAGCACAGTCCTCCTGCAAGTTCCTCCTACTGCACCACAAAGGAGCTGTGGGTCCACCACAGTCCTCTGCACACGTCGGTCAAGCCTTTCTGCAGGGAGATGATGGTCACAGACCTTGGCCTCCTGAGAGCCCCATCTGCTTACAGCCTGGACAGAGGTGTCGAGGCCAAGGGTGGTGTCAGAGTGAAGTATGCTGGCAACACCTTGTAAAAGCTGCTGCATGCTCAGAGGGAGGTGGAGGGTTGTGGCTCTGCTTCACGTGCCTTGTTTGGCAAGGGAAAGATCTGCTTGCCTAGGGGGAAGCCATCCAGCTCCTTCCTCGAGTGTTCTAAAACAGCCTGAGGTTTCTAGAGCTAAAATAATTTCTTGAGTATCTGGTAGAGGAAGATAATGTCCTAAACTGGTCAGTGATAGTTTGGGACTGCCAGTGCCTGGTTCAGGGGGAGGATATTTTGCTCGGCATCCCAATGTTCAGATGATACACAGAAAGATGTGTTCTGCTTTCAACTCACTGCCACAATCACATAATAAATATTCTGTGACTGCCTTTCAAAGGGCTCCTGGTTGCATTTCCTTGGACCTGCCACAGTCCTGGCAGGGCAGAGGTTTGTCTTCAGTATTTGGACACACACACACCCTTCCCTGTGCCAAATGAACAGAGGCACCCAGAGCCCACTACCCACTTCCAGGTCCCCACCACTACCACCCATCCAGGTCACTCAAGTCACCAGTTCTCCTCCTGTTCTTTGCAAGAAGCACCTGGATGTCCAACTTCCCAACCAGAAGCAACAAGTCCAAGTCAGGTGGTTCAGGAGCCACTTTTATTCAACCTAAGTGTGGGGGGAACCTGGGAGATCCTCAGCTCCCAGTGGAGAGCTCAAGGCAGGGGATTGAATATTCCTGGAGGCACAGAGTTGCAGTTGGGGAACCTTTGTATCCCACAGGGTCCCCAGAGTCTAGGTCACTTACCCTGGAGGTGAAAGGTTGCTGGAAACCACAGGAGGAACCCACTCTGGGATGCTACCTATGGGGTGCAGAGTTTTTCAGCCTCCCTATATATTATTATGGGGAGTTTCAGGTGATCTCAAGGGTTCTTCAGGGCAGCTGGGGCCACGCAGGGCAGGGGGTACAGTGAGGACACAGGCCTGCAGGTCAGTATAGGCATGGGGCAAGGTGCCCCGGGTGATCCAGCGCCGGGCAGCTGGCTGGTAGGCGTGGATCAAGTGGGTGTCCTGGTAAGTCTCATGGCTGTATCCTCCCAGTACAAGCAGTTCCCCTCCCAGCACAGCTGCTCCCCCAACGACATGGGCACGGGGCAGGGGGCTGAGCAGGACCCAGACATTTTGCTTGGGGCTGTAGACCTCAAAGGTCAACTGGTCCCTGTAGCCGATGAGCCCAGCACGGTGACACAGGCCCCCGGCCACGTAGAGCTGCCCACCTGCCTCCTCCATGACATGACCAGCTCGTTGGCCATTCATGGGGGCCAGGAGGGTGACGGGGGCGTCCGGGACGTAGCGCAGCAAGGCCGCCTGGCACTGGAATGCTTCGTCGCACCCGCCCGACACGTAGAGCGCACCGTCCAGGGCACACGCCGCGTGCCCACACAGAGCCTTCGGCAGGGGCTGGCACCTCCTGGGCAAGGAGAGAGGCAGGGGTGAAGGGCCCGGTGTCCCACAGTGGCTAACTGCCCAGGGAGCCACGGCCACACTGACCGCTCAGCAGGCAGTGCCCACCAACACCCAACAAGCCCCAGTGGGAAGCATCAGCTGACACACAGTAGATACCCAAGGGGCATCACTGTTCACTTTGTAGTCCCCACAGCACTGGTCAACCCACAGTGGACTCCCTCAATGGACAATGTTGGCCAACACCCAACAGATCATCCCATGAATATTCTGCCAATGAGATGAATCAAACAATTTGTCTCGCTGGCAGATGGCCAACAGAACTCCAGTCATAGAATCAAGGTTGGAAGAGGTCTCTAAAATCATCAAGTCCAACCATTAACCTGTCACTGCTGTAACCCCGAAACCATATCCTCCAGCACCAGATCCAGACACCTTTTAAACACCCCCAAGGATGTTGACTCCACCACCTCCCTGGGCAATATTTGTGTCTGACAATGAAAATCTTTTTCTTAGTATCTAATCTGAACCTCCCCTGTCTCAGCTTTTGGCCATCCCCTCTAGTGCTCCCACTGCAGGACAGACATCTCCCACATCTCTCCAACCCCCTGTGAACATAACCCCAGTGAACATGGCCAAAACCTCATTTGCCACCCACTAGGCAACACCAGCCAACACCCAATCCTCAAAGGACATGGCTACTCAACACCCAGTAGATCTCTTCCAAAGGCCACTGTAGGCCCATCCTCCACTGGAGGCTCCGTGACCCAAAGCACTCCTAGCTCAGCAAGGGGCTCCAAGGGCAGAGGGAATCAGGTGCCTGCTGGAGCAACCTCACCTCCAGGTGTCATTGGCTAGGTCATAGCACTCCACAGTGTCTATGCAGTAGAGCTCCCCTGAGCTGCCCCCCAGGGCATAGATGAAATTCCCAAGTGCCGCAGCGGCAAAGTAGCTCCGTCCACAGCTCATGCTGGCCAGGCGCTCCCAGCAGTCATCCATGGGCTGGTACCTAGTTTTGAGAGGCAAAGGGGCAAGAGACTCTGTGTTACCTACACCACCGTGAGCTGATATTGGCACCACTGAGGGCAACAACCCACCTACAACCTGCCAGTCCCAGAATACCTTGGGATCATATGGTTGCCTTGAATGTGAATAGCTCCTCCTTCTGGGAAATACCAAACCCATCATGACCTGAGGCATCTCCAAGTAAGAGTCTCTGCAACACCCCAGAGTACGAGAGCATCTCCCAGTTCTACACCCAACCCATCCTAGAATGCCTTGGGGCCACTTGACCAAGGGCAATGCCACAATGCCTTGTGTCCATGGGGCAGCTCTAGCTCCACCAACACCTCCTCTGATCCCACCCTGTCTTGGTGCCACATGGCAGCTCTAAATCCTCTGTAGCTCTCACCTGTAGACACTGGCCAGGGTGTCATGGACCCCATAGTAGTGCTTTCCACCCAGGACGTAGAGGCTGTTGCCCACCACGGCGACAGCATGGCGGAAGCGTGGGCCGTCAGGAAAGTGTCCCAGTGCCCTCCACTCAACCTGCTTCACCAGTCCCACAGCACTGAGGTAACGGTCTGCAAACCAGAGGTGGCTGCTGGGCTTCCTGGCAGCCAGGTTGTCTGTCACCTTGTCTCCACCACAAACCACCAGCACCTGCTGCGAGGAACGGACCCGGCACGGCAGCTGGGCCATGGGGGCAAAACTCGCTACCACGAGCTCACGGAGGACCTTGGGGTCAGCCACCCCTGCAGTCACTGATGGGACCTTCTTCAGCTCCAGGCCGGACATGAGGGCAAAGCGAACGGACGACAGGACCTCCTTGGCTAGATCCTCTTGGCCGTCTCCGTTGGCCCTAAGCCACCGAGATGCTGCTTCCAAGGCTTCCAGTTCATGGAGGACATTGAGGCCATCAGAGCGGAGGAGGCGGATGAGGAGGGGTGCAGGAAGATCCAGGAAGGCTGGTGCAGCCACCACACTGGGGAAAGTGGCCAAGATGTAGTCCTCTGCTGCACGGCCCACCTCATCCAGCCCATAAGCCACAGCAAAGGCCAGAACGTCCGGGCCAGTTTCTGGGGTGAGGCCATGGGTGAACACATCCATGCAGAGAGTGAGGAGCCCCCAGGCCTGGTAACGCAGGGAGGTCTCAGCTGCCTCCAGGACCACAGGCCATGGCCCTGCTACAGCCCCTGTGTAGGCGAAGGAGAGGAGGAGACGCAGCTCCGCCGGGGACAGCCCCGTGGCCAGCGGGGCCGCAGGG
>NW_008667237.1:982-1600 GCF_000695815.1 Acanthisitta chloris | reverse complement strand
TCTGCCAAGGAGAGCAGCCCTGCAGGCCCCTCCAGAGCCTCATCCCTACCTGGAGCCACAGCCCCAGCAACCCCAGCAGGGGACTGGGCTGTCCCAGAGCACCCTGACCCCCTCCTCAGCACCTCCAGCCCCAGCTCACCTGGGATGACCTCGTCCCCTGCCTGGAGCTGGAGGTCACAGCCCAGGCCGTTGGCGTGGAGCTGCTCCATGGCTCTTAGCGTCTCCCACTGCTCCTCCAGGGGCTTAGGACCTTCCTCCTGGGGGTCATTCTCCAGCTGCAGGGCACAGGCAGCCACCAGCCGTGGGGCCCCCAGGGCCCGGGCAGCCTCCTCCACCTCTTTCTGGCGGTCGTGGGGCACAGTTTCCGCGAAGGCCAGCACAGCCCTCCAGCCCCAGAGCGTGGTCCCTGCTTGTAGGGGCACGTGGGGTGGGGGGTCCTGGCGGAGCTCTCTGGTCCTGCCCTCCAGGAAGCGGAGGAAGAAGGAGCTGATGGAGGCCAGGACCACGGCGTGGGCCACGTCACCCTCTGGGCCCACGACCACATCCACCAGCTGTCCCGTGCTGCGGAGCCGGTCAGCCGCGGCCAGGCAGTGTCCCGCGTGGGCCACATCCCTCAGG
>NW_008667237.1:337-962 GCF_000695815.1 Acanthisitta chloris | reverse complement strand
GCAACCCACATTTTGCCTGTGGGAATACGTGGAGCAGGAGGTCAGGGTGTTATCCTCATAGCTGGAGCCTCTGGCTCATGGCTGAGGACACAGGGTCCTGCTACTGGTGCTGCCCCACAGCAAAAGCCACTGGATCCACCACCAAAGCCTCTACCCCATAGCCAGGATCACCAGGGTCTGCTGCTGCCCCATCGCTGAATTTGATGCCCCTTGAGAAAACCACAGCCCTGTAGGTGAGACCATTTCACTGTCCCAGAGCTGAGCCTGATGCTCCTCACCTGCCTCATTGCTGACCCCTCAGCGTGAGGCTACTGCCCCACAGCCCCAGAGCTCACTGCCCAAATCCTGCAGCAGATGTAACCAAGGCCCTTCCTCAACCACTGCCCGATAGCTGAAACTACTGATGCTCCAACAAAGCCACTGGCCCCTAGCACAGCTCTGGCACAGTGCCTGTCACATCCACTTGGTGTGGGTCACATTGCCTGGCATAGTGTCATGTTAAGTGGTTGGGATGGAGCTTAGAGATGATCCAGCCCCAACCCCTGCCCTGGACAGGGACACCTCCCACCAGAGCAGGTTGCTCAAGGCTCAGCCAACCTGGCTGTGAACACTGCCAGGGTTGGGG
>NW_008667237.1:0-243 GCF_000695815.1 Acanthisitta chloris | reverse complement strand
CCATTGCCCCTTGTCCTGTCCCTGCAGCTCCTAACACAGATCCCTCTGCAGCTTCCCTGGAGCCCCTTCAGCTCCTGGCAGGTTGCTCCACACACCCTTCTCTGCCGAGGGTGTTGGCAGGTGGAGCAGCAGTGCCCGCCGTGCCCTCGCCCCGCGCTGTCCTCGCGGGGCCGTGGCACTGCCGCGTGGCGTGTCGAGCGCCCGTGTGCCCCTTACCGCCTTCCAGCGCTCCCGGAGCTCCTG
>NW_008667236.1:0-253 GCF_000695815.1 Acanthisitta chloris | reverse complement strand
CTTCCCTCCATCCCTAACCTGCATCCCTTATCTTCATGCCTATCTGCATCCCTAACCTGCATCACTTACCTCCATCCCTACCTGCATCCCTTATCTCCATGCTTGCCTGCATCCCTTACCTGCATCCTTACCTCAATCCCTTATCTCCATCCCTACCTGCATCCCTTACCTGCATCCCCACCTCCATCCCTGCTCGATTCCCACCTGCAGCGCTCACCTCGGGGAAGTCGGGGTCGTGGGCTCCGAGGGCGAG
>NW_008667235.1:27249-30666 GCF_000695815.1 Acanthisitta chloris | reverse complement strand
TATTATTATTATTATTACTATTACTATGAGCTGAATGTATGTAGGCTATTGGGCAGGAATTTTTTACAGAGTGACAATATGTGAGCTCCTGCTTGAAACTGCTTTACATGCCAAATGAGGTTATGGGGAGTCTAGAAGTCAGAGCAAAAGTCAGTACACAAAAGGGCTTGTGTCTTCAGATGCTAGTCTGGAATTTACCTTTAGGTCAGCCTCCAGTTCTGCTGAGACAAAAATGTACTGAATGTCAGTCATGGATGGGCAAACTAAGGGTAGTGCCGGTCTCCTGACACTGCCCTATTTGGATATGATGGATGTGGAGAAATTTAATCCTTCCAGAGGGAATCAGATGGCACTGTCAGAAGAAAAGTGCAAGCAATTTTGTACTGGAGAAAACTTTTTTTTTCTTTTTCTGCCAAAATATTACAGTCTCCAGCTGTTCTGTGTTAAACGCTAAATCTACTAGAGAAAAGAATCTCAGAGAAAAGGTTAAACATTGAATAGCAGTTTCTATTGGTTGGATTATGTTTAGATCATATAAAACATGCTAAAAATCATTTCCCAGGCACTGTTAAAACATCTGCTTTCTGGATTAGGAAGCTAGATGTTCAAGTTGGGAAAAAAACCCAATAGCCAAAAGCTGTTTTCTTTATAGGCCCTTTGCTGCAAACAAGTGAATTGAGTGTTTGTGATATCTTCCTACTATCCTAGAAGTCAGTCTAAGCAGACAGAGAAAGCAAGCAGATGTCCTACAGACTGAGACACTGTCGTTTGAAGAACAATGTAAGTAATCATCCAAAACCCAATTATTTAAATTGGGCTTTTCCTTATGTCATCCCTTCACTAAAACTGAATGTTTTCCTTTGTCCTTTTAAATCCAGAAAGAAGACTGGAAGTGTCTGGTTCTTTCAAATTCCACTGACTTTTTAGCAAAGTGTATTGCTTTTCCATCAATCCAGGGTATCTCATCATTCATGCTGGCAATCTTTTGTTTTCTCGTATGTATCACAGTTTCTCTACAGGTGGTTTACTGGTGTCCTTTCACGATAATACCTCACTCTGGACCACGACTCTCGACTTCTTCAAACTATAAATGCAAATCTCACTGCGAAAGCTGGGTACCATATGTCAACCAGGCAGAATTTGCTCTTGATAGTGCTACAAACTCCTGTGATTTCAGCATAAACCTTACAATATCTGGTATTCCTTAAAATTCCCAGACTTGTATTCTTACTAAAAAAAAAAAAAAAGTGTTTCTATTCTTGTGGTACCCTAGAAAAAAAGCAACAACCCGACACTTGAGCATATTTTTTGAAATCTTGTAATTTTAAGCCTGTCTCGTGATTTTGGGAATGACTCACAACTTTTAATTTTAGAAGATCACAGTACTGTAATGGAATGCAGAAAGCTGGTTACAGAGTGTCGACTCTTTTTGTCTTCAGTGGCTAACTTGCATAATTGAAGACAGATGAAAACATACTCTGGTCAACATTTTCAGTGCTGTTTTGGGGTCAGACTTGTGAATAGAGATAGCTGAAAACATCTTGTAGTTACTTTTTGGTAATTGGATTTTAATTACCTATTTGCAAAAAGTATCCCCTTGTTTCACCAAAAATATCTTTCATCTGAATGCTGAAAACATGAACACCCAAAAAGTTTTAGTTTGTAGATTTTTGTCTATAGGATGTCCAAGTAAAAATTCAAAAAGTGTGTGGCTAATTTTTTTAATGTGTATGATTTAGTGCTGGGTTTTCTTTAGCTTATACAGAGGTGCTATATATCATCAATAAGAGATCAAATACTCATCTAAAACAGTCCTTCTATTTAATGAAAACACCAAGTATTCCCTATAGTCTTCACAAATTTTTCTTGACTTTCTTGTATTCTGGGAGCAGTGCTATTGCATGCAAATTACTATGGATCTGAAAACATTTGCTGAATGTTGCTGGTGCAGAACTAGCTGTCCACGTATTATGCAAGCTACAATGTCTGGCATTTTGTGTATCAACTTCAAAAATGCCTAAACAAGCATCACTACTGAAGTGAAAGTCTGTCACACATGCTAATGGCTGAGCATATGGAAACCTGAAGTATATAGACAGGTTATGAATATCTGTGAATATACAAACTCCAGCAGACATAGGCAGGGAAGAAGAAAGCCATTACAAAGACATTCATAGTCTATTCATACATTTTTGTCCAGTATTTGATCAGCTCTATGGTAAACTTGCTTACTATCAAATTTAAAGGTGTTTCACACTGCTTTGGGTGTTTCACCACAAGTTTATCCTTAGCACTCACTCAGATAGCACTTGAAATAGGCTGATGGCTTCCCCTTGAACACACAATCTACTGCACTGATTAGCTATACCAAAAAGTTTATGGAAGGGACACACTGATGACCCAGTTTTGCAGTCAAAGCCAGTATATTGCCGAAAACCTCTGAGCCTTAAGAAAGCTTTGGTACAGAAGACAAGGAGAGCTTAGGAGTTCACAGCTATGTTGCCCATTTGTCGATATGTACCTGGGGGTAATTTGCTCTTATATTTTGAAAATGCCAGATAGACTGAGACAAAAAAACCATTACATACACACAGGACAAGGCAGGTGAATTCAGAGAGTTTCTACTGTGTAAGATTTTAGTTGTTAATGAAACTGAGGGTGTATGGTAACTTGGCACTGCCTTAACTTCTGCTTGCTTAAGCTGTAGTTCACTACAGTATCCTGGGAGTACAAATTAGACTGATCATGCACAATATTGCTTGGCCAGGGTTGAGTAAAGCTTAATGTTGCTAGACTCTGAACCAAGGCAGCTGCAGCATCTCAGACTGGTGGATGCAACCATCAAGAAATGCAGAGACGAGTAATTCCATCACCTCCCTACATTCTGCACAAAGGAGACCATGCACCATCTCATGCAGGTGGTAGCATTTAAATGATAATTGAAACCAGAGCAGCCAGATGAGGTTATTTAGCATTTGCAAAGTATCTCAGTAGATGATTAATGAATTAAGGTAGCTTATAATTTTCAGAAAGCTGAGTATTTTCACTTTATTTGACAGCCTATTCCAAGACAGTTGGTTGTGTTGCTGTTGACCTTCTTGTCCTTTTGTCTTCCCTTTATCCTGCTTATGGCCACTTTTTATTCTTTCCCCTTTTTACCTCTCCTTCTCCTTCCTTTGTTACCCTGAGGCAGGATGATTAATGAATTAAGGTAGCTTATAATTTTCAGAAAGCTGAGTATTTTCACTTTATTTGACAGCCTATTCCAAGACAGTTGGTTGTGTTGCTGTTGACCTTCTTGTCCTTTTGTCTTCCCTTTATCCTGCTTATGGCCACTTTTTATTCTTTCCCCTTTTTACCTCTCCTTCTCCTTCCTTTGTTACCCTGAGGCAGGTAGACTGAGAATCGGAAATGACT
>NW_008667235.1:24921-27203 GCF_000695815.1 Acanthisitta chloris | reverse complement strand
CTTCGTCAACCTACCTGAACTCTGATGGTTAATTCATTGTTGGATAAAGCCTCAATCTCCAATAAAGCTTTGTTTGCTGAAAAACTTCTCTGTGATGCTGATTATTCTAATTGTTCGGTTCCTCATAAAGAAGGCTAAGACTCTTTTAAAAGACATTTATTTGGACAAGACAAGCTTTTAGGAATTAGAAAAACTGCATAAATTGATGAAAAATCCAGGTGGAAGAAAATTCTCAGTTTCCTCACTTCAGTTCTGTGTTTTTCTCCAACTCAATTTTGTAAAAATTTGCATTGATTTTCATGAGACGATATAAGCTACATGGAAAGCATTAGCATCAAAACAATACTGATCTATTTTTTTAAAATAACATTAGTTACAAGACAGAAGAGGACACCTTGATGGCTTCTCTTATCTTGGAACACATTTGTTTTTCTCAGATATTACAGGAGTAATTTCTTCCTACTGGGTGTTATTTAGCTGACCTGTCTCAGGATTCAGATATTGTAGTATAGAAGTGGAGTCTAGTCACATAATACTGGGTTTGATCCATTTTTTGACAATGTAAGCTTTTTTAAGAGCAAAATGTGAATTACTGAAACAATTATGTTGTTCCTCTTCAATGATTTTTTCAAACACTGTGTATAAAAGTAATTCTGGAAGTTATGCAAAGCTTTTTGAAGTTCCAATATTCTATAATTACTACATCTTTAGCAGTTATTATATAAAAGATACGTAAAGTAAGAAAATATGCAAAACAATAAAGTGATGGTTATGGCATCAGTATCCCCCTGGAAATTGTACACATGTGGGTGCAGCATATCTAATTCCCAGCACTCGCCCTGTTGACCTGCTGACCAAGCAATTCTTCTCTGTTCCTGAGTTGCCAAATATAGGCTTAAATACTCAAGTGAGATCCAGAGAACTGTAAATTTTAGTAATCTCAAAGTTATGCACCTTGTCCAACATCTAGTCCATCTCTTTTTTGTGTCTTTTGCAAGCCACCTCTGGTCTTTGGTGTCTGGAACAACGCAGAGCACATGAGCAGACAATTTTGAATACATTGGCCTAATCATTTGAGATCTGTTCAGATGTCTAGGAGGTCCAAAATTGTCCCATGCCAGCCATGAGGAGCACTTTTGTTGGACAGTTCTTTGATCACACCAAGAGCAAGGCAAAAAGATTGCTGGCAATTGCATGTTAGATGCTATTAAGAAACTGCATCTGTCAATGTGAAGTCCAGAACAGTGCTTAATAATAATGTTTTAATTTTTTTAGCTGTTGAAAGAACTAGTCCATCTTCCAGTGGTACAGAAGAAACACATGTTTTGCCACTGATGTAGACAGGAATTGGTCTTTCCCATGACTTTCCCCTGGAAAGAAACTCAACACAACAGTGAAGGCAGCTGGAGGAGCTAATAGCAGCTCTTGATGGATATGCATAATGAACAGAAAAGTGTAAAAGGAGTGATAAAGAAGAACAGCAGTTCTATCTCTGGATTACAACACAATCACTATATTGGGTAAATGTTGAAATTTTTATCTACAGGAATTAAAATTTCCTGTCTTACTAATTGGAACAACCAGATACGTATAAACTTGTATTTTTTTTTTCTCTAAGTTGCTCCTAAAATTGATGCATACTGAGTGTTTAAGTAATTTTGTGATTTAGAGAATGGCTGGATGTGTGCTATTCTTTGTGTGAGGATGAAGTGTCCTCTCAGTGTCCTCTGTTTCACACCTCATGCTTGTTTGCATCCTATCCGTTCTGCAGAGAATATATTGTTCCCTCCACCAATGACCTGGCACTTGCTGCCCAACTCCCCTACTTCCTTTCTTCCTGCTTGCAAACCAACCCATCACTCAAAGCACTGACGTAGCAAAGAGGACTTGTTCTGTAGTTGCATCTTCTCACAGTTTGCATGTGTGCCAGTGGGGACTGCCAAGCCCAGTATCACCCTGACCTGCCAGGGAGACAGATCCAGCTCTGAAACAGGATTAGGAGCCACAAGAAGTGGTCAGAGCATCCTGTAATACCAGCATATCATCCAACAACAGCCTTTGACATGTTCATGTAGTTTGCTAATACTCTGATGTAGATTGTATTACATTGAATTTATATGGTGTACACCAAGTTAAACATGAAGTTAAAGTGCATGTTTTCTGAAATTTAAAGAACATTTTAAGATGGGAGCAAGTACTGAGAGTCTGAAACCCCCAAGATGGGTATAACAAACTGGTTGTTCTTCAGTTTTTAGGCATGGTTTATCTTTTTGAAGGGTGAG
>NW_008667235.1:0-24894 GCF_000695815.1 Acanthisitta chloris | reverse complement strand
AGCTTTTTAGCAGATGTAAGCTGGAACCATTCCAGTCCACTTTAACCCCTGGACATAATGTTTACTCACTAGACAGTCGAATGCCAGCTGTTATAACATGCACAGCCCTGTTTCAGCACACTGCACAAGTAGGTGTATTTATACAAGCTTGAGGGATTACTTACAGACAAATAACACACATAAGATGATGCTAATAGACAGCTACACTATGAAAAGCAGAGCAAAGGAAAGGATCCATACTCAAAACAAGTCTATAGCTTGCAAAATAAAATCTGCAAGTGAATTTCTGTCCCACTCACAGAGAAAATCATTGGGAGTCCAGCACAGCAGGGCTTATTTCCCATGTATGGCACGTTTACCCTGTGGCTCTATTTGAGGTGGTCATGAACCATAAAAAGTGCAGAATTTAAATTTGTTTACTCTCATTTTCCTTGGAGTCCTAAGCCATGTTTCTCCTTTTAACCGTATATCGTTCCAAGTGTGAAACCAAAATATAAACCAGCATTTTTTGCTGAACTTCTGTGGTTAGTCCTCTCTTGGACAGTGTCTAGCTTTGGTGCTTTCCCCATTTCTCTCTTCTCATGTCACAGGCGGCCACTCATCTCTCATTCAGCCTGACCTCCTTGCTCACAGATGAGTCTGCTGGGATGCCAGCCTCCTTTGCTGCTAACCTCAGCCTCAGCAACCTCAACACCTTTCCAACACAATGTACCAGGTCCTGTATGTGTCTAAAGCTGCACTGTAACTGGGCGGCTTTCCTATTGCTATAGTGCTGGTAGCCTCATCAGATTGCTCTGATTTTTGGATGTGTGTAATTAATTTAGATCACTAGGGTCCCATAAGCCTTTCAAGGAGCTACATTTATCAAGCCCATCAAATATTTTGGCTCTCTGACTATTCTTGGAGCTATGTATTCTTTATTCCTCTGCCTGATTTAGTCATTGAAATCCCAGTTTATAGCATTTTCCTATTAAATATGTAGTTTCCCAAAGGCCAGTTGAAATATCTAAGCACTTGGAACGAAAAAATATTGAGCTTTTGGCAAACATTTGGTATCCGCTTTACAGTGGTAGAATGACTCTGGGTTATTGTTGTTGTTGGAAGTAGTCTTTCCAGGTTGAAGAGATATTTTTTTTTGCTAGAAGGTTATAGTCAGAAAATGTCATTGTCTTTATTTCTACCATGACTTAATTTGCAAAGGGTTTCTGACATTCACTACCTGTAGTCCCATTTGGGGTGATGGGAAGCACAGCCGAATACACAGTGCACAGGGTGAAAAGGTTTCAGGGCATTCTTCCCATTATCACATTAATGTTTCCTTCTGTGAGTGTTTCAGGCACACACTAGTTTCTTCTCTGATGAAATGAGGTCATGAATAGACCTCTTGTATTTCACAATTGAGTTGAAAGGGTTTACATTTATAAAGTGTTTTGAACATGAACATTCAAGTAAGGAAAAATATAGCTAGCCCCTCTTTATTTGTTAGGTCAAAAATGTGGTTTTCTGTGATTTCACACCTATGTTTATGAGTGAACTGTTACATGGGGGAATACTTAGCCCTATAAGCAAACAGCAATGTTTCCACTAATGGCAACAGGAAAACAAGGGTATGAAAACCATTAAGTGCCTATAAGGAAGAGAGTATTGAGGTTACATTGTCTATCTAGAACAGCAAAAATAAGATGCAGCCTTGATAGCAGTTCTGTCCACTTCACCTGGATGCCACAGAGTAGAAATTTACATTGATTTTTTGCTCTTTCTGTTGAGTTCCCTGTAAGCATTCTGATGATCAACTCAGACACTGCAGGAACTGACTGTCCCCCAGCTCCTTGGCAGTGGGGAGTGCCCATTAGAAGCACTGTCACTGCCTGTGACCATCCAGCCAGTACAGCTCCAGAGAGGGAGCAAGTCCTGCTTGTAGTTCTAACTGAAGTGGTTTGCCCCATCCTAGCACTGTGAAAATGCTTGTATAGAAGCAAGAGGATGGACATATTCACAGGATAGGTTCATTTTGCACTTGGAGCAACAGTTCAGTTTCTTCATCTGGCCACAAGATTTTCCATCTTTCTCTTCAATGTAGAATGGATTCTTTAATAATTTCTATTCATGTAGAGGTTAGAGCAAATTAATACCAAGTTCCAAGGACTGTATTGCTGTTTGCTTATCTCTCTACAGATGTTTGCAGGCCCCATGACATGGTGGGGTTAGATTTTCTTTCAGTTTGCAGAAGGGATTTTTTTTTCAAGGCTAAATATGCAAGACGCATGGTGCCTGTATTATTATTACCAATACCTTGGTAAGCAATGTGCAATATTTAAAGGCATTGGTGAGGACAGAAAGCTTGAGAAAGCTGCCTGGGAAGGGTTGGCAGGCTATGAGCACCTGCAAGTGTGTCGAGATCAAACATTCATTTCCACTGTCTTTCTTTCCAGTAGCATTTGTTTATCTCAAGAGAATTCAAAGAGATGTCCCAGAGACTATCTGATTTCAGAAACTTCTGAATAAAAATGAGACTTCTTCCATGGTCTAAGTTTTGTGCTGACAGAATTCCACCCGCTTTGTCAGATGGGATGAAGTCAACGTCTTTGCTCCCAAATGGATGGCTCCATGTTCACAAAAGCATCTTCCTCATAGACACAGACTAAATCATTTAGCTTAGAGTTTGAAATTAGTTGTAAAGCATGTGAATATCCTTTAAGATATTCAGCATTCAGAATTACAAGGAAAGAGTTTTACAGTTCTCCAGACTTGTCAGAGTCAAGATTCATTGAAAACTTTCACCTGAGCTGGTGTGACATTGTAATCATGATGGCTGAGGGCCCTTAAGTCTCCCACTGCACTCTTAGCTGTTCAATGCCCTAGTAAGAGAAAATGTCACTGTTGATATCTCTGGTCTTAAGGATGGAAGCTAAGTATTGCACCAAGTAAGACATTCATGTAGGTTTTACTGAAAAAATAATTTTAAAAAGCTATCTGCCACATTTAAATGTTGGAAAATTTGAAACATATTGAGAGGCAAAGGGTAAATACTTGGTTTTGGGGACAGTTTGTTGAACCAATGCTAGCTTCATGTGCAAGTCAAACCCTTAGCTTTTGAAAAAAGAGTCTCTGCAGTACATAGGTAAAGCAATCTGCTACCCACATGCTCTGCTAATTCTGGCAGCCAGCCAGGGAACAGATCTCAATTAAACAGATTAGGCCAAAGAAAGCATAAGTGCAGAATTCAGGCAAATTACAAAAAATTGCCCTCATTCAAACATACCTCTCATTTGAAATCTAGGTATAAGCTGCACTGAAATGTCAGAAGTATGTTTGAAAGAGCTTGGCAAGCTCATGCAGGACTTGATATGTATCAAGAGGCAGCACAACATGAAGCTGCTTCACCTGAACACAGGCTGGATGTTTCTGAAATTCACCGTATCAAAGCCAACACTTGCTTTGCATGCCTGGTCAAAATAACCAAATGATACAATGGTTTCTTTCTAAATAAACAAATGGAGCTCATAGGCTGCTAAGACTTTTTTTCAAATACGCAGGTTCAGATCTGATCAGCTGCCTCTGAGCTCAGACAGGCTGCCCTCTACGCTGGCTGGCAGGAAGGAGATTTTATCTCTCGCATGCTTAGGCCCCCATAATTGCATCTCACTCATGACTCCTTCAAAATAACGAGTGTATCCTCCCCACGGGTTGCAGAATACATGCAGAGGAAATAGCAGGGCTGCAAGCTAACTGGCACAAAAATTCTAACCAGATGATGGAAAAAGTAATTTTCAGACTGAAAGCACTTGAGAGATTTTCTTCTTCCAAGATGACTGTATATAATCCAGTAAATAGCCTCCCCTGGACCTGATTGACCCTATCTTAAGAAAGCTGTTACTTGTTATTCCAGTACCATTTTGCCAAGCACTGTTTTAATGTACACAGGAAGATTCCAGGGTATAATGTTCCCCATTTATTGGCAAGCATATAAAGTATGTTAGAAAAAAAGAAGGACAAAAAGCCCCAAAAACAATAAATGACACTTTGGAGGGGGGAAAGAATCTTATGAAACAGTATTATTTTCCCAAGATTTTTAAATTTTAAAAAATTGTTGAAATAATTCCAGAAACCTAATGCTTGTTTTGCTGAGATTTTCCTTGAAATGAAGATGGTTTTTTCCCCACTTGTCTTTGAAGACCTGGATCATCTACTTCAGCTCCTTCAGAAGTAGCCTGCATTACTCAATACTGGAACACAGTATTTTCAGGCCAGATTTTCAGTTGAAGCATCAGTGAGCCATTAAGACCTCGGAACAGTTCATAGTATTAGTGTTTCCTCATCTCTGGAGGCTTTTCTGCCCCGTTGACACACCCACTTTCAAGAATTGCACTTATTTACCAACCGTAATTAACCAAATACCTCTGACAGGCCAATTTAAACATTTTTCTCAGTTGCTGAGATAAAGTTGTGGAACCAAACGCACCAATGTGCCTCTTTTTAGGCCCAAGGAATCAGACTAAGACACACCAACAGAGGACTGGGCTCCCAGCTAAGGTTCAAAGAAAATTTCCTTAGCAAAGATGCATGTGAATGGAGTCTGCTGTGAAATAACACAATTGGTATAAAGTTTCACCACAAAATCTGTGTTCAGGCTGTTGCCACACATGCCCAAGATTCCTTGTCTGCAGTCAGGCACTCTCTTCATTCACCCCAGTCTTTGGGGTCATTGCCACCTACACCTCTTCTCTCCTGTGCCTCTGGTAGCATCACTATAACAGCTTTTAAAAGGGTATTTCTTGGACAATTCTGCCCTTTCTACCTGGATTCACTTCAAAGGAAGAGAAGACTCCTGTGAAGCAAAGTAACTTCATTCAGAGAGGGAAAAAACCAAATAAGGCGGTGAAAAATTGGTGATCCTTTAAAAAGAGTCAGCAAAGGGATTTCTGTGGAGGGATCTTGTGGAGTCACTTATTCGATCAAGCAGTGCACCCTGTCACTGCAGCCAGATGCTTGTTCAGCGTCTTTGTAGAAACTTGCAATAATCATATTTCCTCACACCTTGGTACATACTATTGCAGCACTTTACAGTCTTCTTGGTAGAAAGCATTTCCTCCAAACCACTTAATACACCCTAGGTATAACTTAGGCCCAGTGGACATGGAAAAAAAATTATTCCTGGTCATAATTTCCTTTTACTTATTTTAAGAATACGTTAACTAGTGTAGCCATCTCTTCTTTAGAGTTAACTCTTCCACTTGCTCTAGTCTTCCTTTGCAGTCAGTATTTTCTAGACTTCTGATCACTATCTCTCAGACTCTCTCTTAGTGATATTTGCCATGCCTGGACTGCAAAATCCTTTCTTCAGAGTTTTATGTCTTTCCTGTTGAGTATTTCCTATCATCCTCAGCCTCTTTCCTGCTCTACTGCAGTTTGACTAGTCCTCTCCTATTCTGTCTTTGCACAGGTGGCCCCTTGTATCTCAGAAAATAACAGAGCTGCATTAACCCTTAATAAAACAAGTCTTCATATTTCCTGATCTTCGTTGCCATGATCAAACCTGCTGACCTCTGGACTGAGAAGATGCCAAAGAGCACTGTATGGAAGTTTTCCCTCTGCACTGATTCCCTGCCCACCTTGCATTTCTGTCAGACCTTGTGTTCCTCCTTTGTGCTCCTCCTTCATGTTCCTGCTACAAATGTTGTCATTTGCTGTCACCTTGGGCTGTCAAAAGGGATAAGAAGTTCATGTCAGTTTCATGTTACCTCTCCTGTGGCATCTTCATTACAAATCCGTCTGCCCTAACAGAGTTAGTAACTAGTTTTACAGGTTAGTTCTATTTTGAGTACTGGGGAATGATTCTGCACTAACAATAGGCAACCTTCTGTCTTGCTTTTGTCTGACTGCTAAGTTTCCACTAAGAAATTGAGATGACTCAGGAAACAAATTCTCAGATTTGTGCACTAGTTCTCTTTTAATATGGGGGACATTTTTTTCTGAACTCCAAAGGTGTCATAGCAGTCATCACCTATGTCTTATATCAAAAAGAAAGGACAAAACTGCCGTCAGATATGGTTGTACTCTGATTAAACCAGAACTTTCCTTGGGGAATGTAAGAACACAACTGTGAAACAGTTCAGGACATAGAACATGTATGAAGGAAGTGTTCATTTCAGTGTGTACATAGAAATAGGTATCCCCAGTTCTTCTATTTTTCAGAAAACTTACTTTGAACCTGGATTATAAAGAGAAGAAGCAACTGCTTCACAGCTTAGTTAGTGGATTGCTAGTGAAACTTTCTTTCTACACTGAGGAAGAATTAGGGTCACCTGTGCAAGATGAGAATTCAATGTTTTATGTTGCCAGAGCATCTGACTTTTTAAACTTGTTTTTCTGGAAAGCTTGTTTTGCCAAGCATGTTTTCCTTTGATTTTTGAGTAGGAAATGCTTAGATTTGATTCTCTTGACACTTCACTGTCAAAAGGAGGATTTTCCACATTGTTTTTAGACTTTCTTCACTTTTATTCCATAGTGATGTTTTGTGCTAGATGGCTCTCTGTTAAAGCTAAAGATTTTTATTTTCTTAACTGGCCAGCTGCTTCTAGGAAAGAATGGATAATTGTTGTGAAAATCTGGGGGCATTAGGCATGTTCTAACTTCTGGTGTACAGCCAAGTGGCAATTTGGCTTCTTGCCTTTGGACTGATTTTGTTTTAGTCTTCTGCCAATTTACATTTTATATTTACCAGGCAGTGGGAAAGTCACAGGCCAGTTTGAATAGGTGCAAAAGTTGGACTGAAGAACCTTCCATTACAACTACCAGAATAGCTAGAATACACCCCTTGCCTCCATAAATGTCTACACCTGAGAGGGAAGAAACCTTACCCCATTTTGTCAGTGAAGACCTGGAACCCAGGACAAATGAATAAAATCCCTAGTATCATGCAGGATAAGGAATGAGACATCATTCCCATGTTGGTGGTGGCGATGCAGCTTAGTTTCCACTGGAGATGGGATGTGTCTGAGTCCTTGTATCTCCTTACACATTCTGACACAAGTATGTCCAATAGCACTCATTAGTTTTCCAAGGTACACAGTGGTGGTTTTTACAGATGCTATGGAAACTCCTGCTTCCCAGCCTGTCAGAGACTGCAGTCTTGTCTGGAGCACCCAAAACTCCATCAGTACTCCAAGATCATGCCCAAGTTTGCTCAACAAACACTTTTCCGCCCTGCATATGGATTATTTCATTGGTAAATAGAATCTTCCTCGTATTGAGGTGTTTTACCGATGGGCTGTTGTAAAAAGCTCCTTTTTCTCCTATCCCAGTATTCAATCTTCTATCTTTTTGTTTTGTTTTGTTTTGCATATTTAGGTATGTATTCAACAGATATTGCCTTCAAACTACCTGGCTGCCTCAAGTGCTGCTGTAGGTTTTCAAATGTTTCCCCTAATATTTATATTTTCTTTACATTCTTTTCTCCTTCCTAATTTTTTTAGCAATATGGAGTTCAGATATCATTGAAAGTCTAATCTGTGGATTTGTGGTACAATATAGTAAGCACTATATTAGAAAGAAAATATTTTTGCTATAGCGTATCTGTTATCACTGTGTTGTAAATATTCTTGAGCTTGTTTACAGTATTCTTTCATACCACTCTTTTATCATTTGAGTTCTTCAAAATCATGCTATAAAACATTAACCCTCAGTCATCCTTGGCTGAAGCTGAATTAATTCAGATGTTATTCTCCTGTAATGCTGACTCAGCTTTGTGTTTGTCTGGGATGTCTAGAAGATAGGAGTGTGTTCCTATCTGGTGTAAAGCAGTATGGAAAAATACTAAGGACTATAAGGAAAAGATGGGCACTAATCCAGAAAATATGTCACTGAACATGGGCTTGGTACACCTATCTCCTGTGTGCCACCTTCAGTTCTGGTTGCCTCACTCTGAAAAAAGAATTGCCCCTTTTGTGAAGGTGAAGCAGAAAAATGTTGACAGATGTACAAGACAAATTCCATGATGAAGGATCAAAAATAAACTTGGATGAAGAGGAGATATGATGGAGATTTTTAAAAAGTCACAAGTGACAGAGAAGAAGAAAAAAAATGTGAATCCTTAACCTTTACAGTGGAAAAAACAAATCAGATTTTAATAAGAGCTTTGAAATAAACTGAAGGAATTCATCTGTCTCTTAGACAATTCATATTTAAACTCTTGAACACGTTGCCACAAGGTGACATGGAAGCCAAAGGTTTTTGATGAGTTCAGAGGGTGATATGACAAGTACATGGAAGTTATTGTCAGGTGTAATGGAAACCTTTAGCTTTGGGGCTGTGGTATCCCTTTACTAGTTTTTTCTATCAAAATTTTCTTATTATTATTGGTAGGCAAACTTGTTTTAAGGGACTTAGCCCACCATTTTATTCATAATTGCCAGGTGACATTATTCCACAGTGTAAAAAAAACCAAATAAAAAATCCCCCATCCATCACTCAAGATGGGTAAAACCTTTCACTCTGATATTACTAGCATACTCTTACTGTTGTTTTCCTTCCTTTTAAAAAGGTGTTGTGAGAACCTTTATCATTTACAGCAGTTATATAGTTTGTTTCCTAGCTTTGTAGGGATGTCATCAGAAAGGCCAAATTATGCTGTCAGTTTCACCAACAGAAATCCAGGTAAATTCTGTCAGCTTTAGAGCCACTGTGCCATGCTACACTGTGCAGCTGATTCACCTACAAATACGTGAAATTTTCCGGACCTAGATCCTTGCTTAATTAACAGAAGGCTCAGAAAGAGATTAGTGATTTTTTTAGCAGCAGTGAGAACAGCATTGCCTTTCCTCAGTATTGTAAACAAGTCCCCAGAAAAAAAATCAAAAGCATTTTATTATGGCTTGATTTACTTTTACAATTAGGTGGGAGAAAAATGTAATAAGAAGCTAATATTTGCTCGGGGTTTGCTTTCTGTTTTGGCCAAAAGAACAAATTCCTTTAGCTATTTATGAGACTTTTGATCTGTTTTCACATGCTTCTTACTGAGGAAAGCAGCTACAAAAGCTAATTGTTATTCATCATTTGTGCTATGGGGGTACCCGAAGCACAGCTAATACTAGCTACCTAGCACAAGCACCAGGCGTTAGGTACTGTACAAAGAGCAGCAAGAAGTGTTTCCTTGCCCAAAAGGAATAATAATTTATTTGCTTAGCCACGAGTGTTACATTTCATTCCTCTGGCTTTTGGTCACATTTATAGCACCATTTATAAATCTTTCTGGCTTAGTCTGTGTCACTTGATCTAAAGATATGTTGAGATGACTCTCACAATGTCTGTAAACAGCCAGGAAGATGTCTTTGCAGCAGAAGTGGTAAAGTGTAAAACATGCTCTTTTTTTTTCTACATGTTTAATTAGTATGAATATGTGCAAATTAATTTAGAAATAGTAAAAATACCCCCTAATGTGGGATGTACCATAGACTAGAATGTTATTATTATATATAATATAATATCATTATATTTGACATACCCAGCATTGCAGTGATGTAATTTTCTTTCCCAAGAAGTTATTGAAAAACAATGACCAACATACTGCAGAAACTGGTAGTCTTAGTAAGTATTATTTTAAATTTTTCTCTTTTTCTCATTCCTGTATGAAGGCTCTCCCAGAAAAAATTCCACAGGTTTCTACTGCTTTAATCAGTTTCCTTGATGTAGGGCAAGTTGGTATGCCTGTTTGATGAATAAGTTAATCTCTTCTTCCCTTACAGGCTTGGAGATGGAGTTTTCTTCATCAAACACAGGTAAATTATGGCACTGTAACACCTTCAGCCACTCAGTGAAACTAAACCTACTTATGAGTTTGGCGATGCTAGAGCATTCCCAGAGTACAGTGGCACCAGCATCACTGATGCTTTCCTATCTTTGTTCCTCTAATGCAGAAAGTTCATAGCACAATAATTAGGCATTTTAAAAAATGTTCATCAGCCTTTAATGTGATAATTTTTTTGAAGACCACCATACATGAGGTACTTATTCAGGGGAGGAAACCTGTCTATATCCTCCAGTGAGTTGCTGTAGCCTTCTCGTTTCCACAAAGGCTGCCAAGTGTCTCCCAAAATTATACAAATCATTAACACTGATAACATTTACCTTCTCAGGTTACCAGTTCAGCTTATAATGTCCCCACCAGCCATTCCCTGGCTTTCTGCAGCTCACTGCTGCTGTCTCTTTGCATATTTGTCCTTTGTCTGATTCTTAGCCTCAGTATTGGCAGTTTAGCAGTTTTATTACAACAGCTGTTACATTTGATATGCTTTTGTTAAAAACCTCAGCCGGTACAATCTAGTTAGTCCATATAATCTCTGCTTTCTCTTGTTAGGAAAAGAGCATTTGTATCCCTCATGTTTGCAGAAAAAGACATGGAAACACAAAGCAAGTGAACATGAAAATCTCAGAAATCACACGGTGACTAAAAAAGGGACTTGTATTACAACAGCTGTTACATTTGATATGCTTTTGTTAAAAACCTCAGCCGGTACAATCTAGTTAGTCCATATAATCTCTGCTTTCTCTTGTTAGGAAAAGAGCATTTGTATCCCTCATGTTTGCAGAAAAAGACATGGAAACACAAAGCAAGTGAACATGAAAATCTCAGAAATCACACGGTGACTAAAAAAGGGACTTGATAAAACAAACAAACAAACAACAAAACAAACAAAAAACAAACAAACAAACAAACATTACTTTGAAAACATTATCAGGGCAAGTTTTTTCCAGTCCTCCCTGAGCATTTTGGTATGCAGTATACTTAGAGCTTTGAGTAGATTCCGAGTACAACTCTGTAATTATGGTAATCGAAAAAATCACAACAGAATAAAAATCCCTCCCTCCCTTTAGTGCACTGTTCATTTTCTTCATCTGATGCAATTTGAGTGAGTTACGTTGTGGAAAATACTGCAACATAAACCATACACTTACTAGCTGACTTTCCTTTTTAGAAGGGTGGAACAAAATGGCTGTATATTTGCTGTTACTCACAAATTGCTGAATAGCCAGTTGAATTAAAAATAGGTTTTATAGAACTAGACAAAGACATCTAAGGATTTAAAAAGCAAACTACATGCCAAGGGTCAAAAGGTCTGGCAACCTTTGCATCCAGTATTAAACAAATTTTGATTAATTTTTCATCTGTTACTTTCACTTGTTTAAATAGTAATGCTGCTGACATTAAAAAGCCCTGACATAACAGCATAATTTTTCAAGACAGGCAAACTTCAAAAGACTTGCTGGGAGATGATGAAAGGATGCAGCAAACTTACAGGGAGTCAGCTTCCAAATTCATCATTCAAATCAAATAATAACTGGCTCTGCAGATCTCTTTCGAGCATGAATTGCTCTGCCCAAGTGCTGCACATTTATCCCAGATAGAGAGGTAGTGCTGCATGGGGCCCCTTCATGGCTCTGCAGGTCTTGCACAAGGTAATGAAAGGGCTCCCAGCAGCATCTGGTATCAGTTTCTCTTTGCTGTGGCAAACTGCTGGTGTTATAATCAACTCTCCATGCCATTTGCTTTTTTTTCCTTTGTAGTCCTTGCAAGAGGTTTCTCTCAGATTTTTGATTTACTGTTGGGTTATTTCTTTGTAGTTTTGTGATAGTTTCTGACAAATAGCCAAGCTCTTTGAAGGTCACTCTTCAGAAATGGTTTCTTGGATTGGATGAAATAGAGACCAAAGTTATGGTGATTCTGGATCAACCCAAAAGAATAATTATATGGCATTAGATACAGGAAAATGCAGGATTTCACCAGAACCTGAGACTTTACATATCTGCTGTCTGCTCCATGAAGAAGGACAGAATGTTAAGGTATCATCATTGTGTCAGTCAGGACAAAGAATTCGGCTCCTGTTTTCATTTCCTGTGTTCATTACACTACCCTCCATTTGATGAGGAAAGGACCAGCTTGTACACCTACTTGTAACCATCTCAGATTGTATCAGTAATAGACTTAATGATTTCTGAAGGCCTTTTACAGCAGTCCCTGTTTAGAAGATACCATTGTCCTCTAACAGAGACCTCTCAAGAGTGAAATATTCCATGTTCTGTTCAAGAAAATACCACCAGGCCTTTAACCTTATACTGGACTTCCCTCTTCCTTCATTAAAGGAGGAAAAAAGGAAATGCCTGTAGAGTTTTTTTCATAATAGTACAACTATTGAGGACCTAGAGGAATTGGCACACAGCAGGCTTCAATCAAATAAGAGGTTGTTTTCTCAGACAATGGAGACTCAACCTGCAGAGTTAAAATGATAAACAGAGAAGACAGAGGAATTGGTGGCCACTGTACCATCTCTAGTTCAGAAAGCTGCCCTCTCACTCAATCTTGGAATCCTTGAGGCAATGGCAGAGGAAGGATCACCTTTTTCCCCTAAATTTTGCTTTGTAGAAACCTGGGTGATTAGCTAGTGGGTCAGATGGAGCCTCCCTGTGTCTCAACATCATTTTCTTCTGCTCTTTGATACATCTGCTTTTGCCAAGGCTATAAAGCAAGACTGAATGTTTACAGAGTGCTTTGAATTATTTCTGCAAGAGACTCCTGCTTTCTGTACTTTCACAAATTTTGTCTTGAGGACAAAGTTGGGACAAGATTTTTAAGTTGCCTGGGATGTTTCAGAGGAAGAAACATGTTGAATCCCTTAGAGTGCTTTCAAAAACCTCTATCTAAAGGTTCAGGAGTTAAAAACAGTTGCAAAAAAACTTCTTCTAATCTAAAGACTTGGAATGCTTATCAAGGGGCTCCAGAGTTCAGGTTTATGCATAGCTGGGCCTAGTATTTAGATACAAGTTCTTAAATAACTTCCATCAACTACCATGCTAAACCATTCATGCTGCAGCAAGGCAAGAGATGTTGCTTATTCTTGAGCAAATGAATGTTCCACCATCGTCAAAGCAGCTCTTGCTAAAAGTGGTTCTGCCCCACTACTCCCAAACCACTCAGAGTACTCCTCAGAGGCTCTTTGCCCAGTGCTGGATGCCAGCCTGCAACCAAGGAAGAGCATTCATCTCCATTTCGGCTGCTGGAGGACAAGTTAGATAATTCTCCTGGGAAGGGCAATTGTCTTCCTGGCCTGGAAAGTGTGGGATGGGAATGCAATAGCAGGAGTACAAATATCTCCTCCCTTTTTGGCCTATTCCAAGAGGAGTCCCTTTGCATGGCAGTTCATGGCAGGAATGATTGCACTAAAAGGACTGCTATCTTTGCAGGGTTTTTGTCTAGTTTAGTGGAATAATTTAATTTCCAGTGTCCACAGCTGACTGGAATACAGTTATTCTCTGAGTATTCTTGTAGGAATGCTAAGGATTTATGTAGCACACTCAGCAATAGTAAGGGAATGGCATTGCTTTGATCTTGGTCATGGTTGTTGGGTTTTTTTAATTTTACAGTAGGTGATAATATGCAAGACTGTATATTCTACATTCAGAGAGGCAGTCACTTTCCATGTGTTGATTTTCACATTATATCTTCTTTAGTTTCAGTAGATGGCCAAAATTGTTTTGTTTCCCTTTGTTGTATGATCAATTGACCAATGTAAGATCATGAAATGCCTTTTCAGAGAACAAAAGGTAGCCTGTTTCCCACTGATAAAATAGCTGTTTTAGCACCTGTAAATCTGTTTTGCATTTAGTGGAAAACTTTATTCCATGCTGATAACAGGATCAGAAAATGGGCTCTGACAGCATGTTGTGATTTTACAGTATCCAGGGGTAAAACTTGAGCTAATTATGAGCACATGGCTTTCAAGAGTCATACTTTTATATTTAACTCCATAAATCTTGCTAAGTGAAATCCAAACCTATGTCTACAGCATTTGCTAATCATTAGGTTATTAATTGTTTTTGCTTCTTGATTCATACAAGCTGGGAAGTGTTTGGAATTTTGTTTTTAAAGTAATGACTGCAGAAAAATAGGAAGTACTTTCTTTCCCCCCTGTAACTTCACAGGAGGTGTTTCTGCTGAACTGCTGAAGCTAAAAAACCTGTTGGCCTCCTAAACAAAGGCCTCTGTAGAAGAGTTTTTCAGCACTGCAATTTAAATGGTGTCTAGTTTCAGCCCAGAATACCAAGGTCATAATTTTAGGCCATAGATGGCTCTCCCAGATGTCTTTGGTCAACTTAATCACAGTTTGCCTGAAGGTTGTGCTTTCAGGTAATCCATCAAGGCATAATTGTAAATCAAAACCTTCTTCCAGCTCAATAAGTAGCATATTTTTAGTTTGCATTAAGACTGACATTGGACAGGAACTTACACCGGTTTAGAATATTAAGCAATATTACTGGTTACTCTCATTTGTCACAAATACTTTTAGAAAAGTATGTTTTGATGATTACTATCAAAAAGCTGGTTGGTGATTTTTTTAAAACCATAATTTAAACTCAGATAGCAATTACTATACGGTCTTTTTAAGCTTTAGTGAGCTTAAAAAATAGTGAGTATTGTTGTTTAAGCTACCCACTACTTTACTCCACTCTAGACAGAGATATCATATCTTGGCCTGATGCTTCCATCAGAGTAGACCTCAGACACAGTGTTTTGATTAACGGAGTGATTAAATGAGCGTGCAAGGTTTGTGGTTGTATATAGGAGGCCAAATCCTGAAATGGGATGGAAACATGTCTGAATGGGAAGGAGGAGGTGTCAGCATCCACAGGCAGTCCACTACCCTTGTTCATGTCCAACGAAGGTTACAAGACAGAGGAAGAGAGGAAAACTGCTGACAGATGAAATCATGAGATGCCCTTGCAGTAGATTGTCCTGCAAGGATACACATTCTCACCCTCAGTTGTTCCTGCTTTAGGGACTTGTTGTATCTTTGGTCTTCTGATGAGGGTAAATGTGATTTTTTGCCTGAAAAATAAATATCATTTTATGTGCACCTGAAATTAGCCAGCATGAGAATTAGATGTACCAAATTTTCAATACAAAGAGGCAATGAACCTCTATGATTTAAGTCAAGACTAAGGAACATTGCATCTGCTTGAAACACCAATTTAAGTAGATGGATAGCAATTGCAGAAACTGAAATTAGGCCAGAATGCTGAGAACAGCAGGCTTGTGGCATGTGCCATGGGCACCATAATGCCCAGCTGTGCTGGGTCATTGTTTTTGTGCCTTGCTGAAAAAGGCAGCATCAATCTGTGGTGTGACTCATTGTCACTTTCAGTAGAATATCAAGTCAGTGTGTTTAATTGATGGTGTGACTCTTTAGGTACATGCATACTTACAACAAGCACTTTTAACAAATTGATGTAACAAGCACAGGGAGAGCTGCAGCTCCCAGATTTCAAATTCACTTTGAACTATATTTCCAGTATGCACTGTCAACAGTTTCCATGCCAAAGCCATAAACCATCTCTGTGGGATAGACTAAATACACCTCTTTATAGAGGACACGAGTCTTCCCTCTGTATTTCTCAGCTATAATACTGAGGGACAGAGGCTCAGTTAGTGTAACTCAGCACAGCTCCAGGGCAGCCAGTGAAGCACCCGATTCCTATTAGCTGGCCTCCAGGAGAAAGACCAGAGCTAAGGGTAGAAGATGAAAGGTAAACCCTGTGAAAACATTTTCTGAAACTTCTTGTGAATTAGATTTAATAACACCATAGCATCCAAGCTTCCGAGAAATGCAAAAATCTTTCTGCTGAAGATTAAAGTGACAGTTTAAAAAACCAACATGAAACAGAAATATAAACTTCTGATAAATTAAATTATTCATTTATAGGCTAATTAATTGCAATGTTTGTTTAATCTCCAAATTCCATCATGCGCCACAGGAGTGCTGAGCTTTTATAGACTGGGGCAGTGCAAAACACATTCCATATCCAAGAAAATCTTGCCAAAATCCCTTGCAATGCATCTTTTCTTTTGCCTTTTTTGCCCCCCTCCCTGCTAATCCTTGTGTTGCTCTCGGTGCTCATGGTAACAGTAACAGCTGTCGAATGTGGCTTCAGGCTGTCTGACTCCCTTGGGAGAATTTATGTGTTTTTCTACTTCCTTTCCTTATTAGGAGGCAGGAATCCGCGACACCTATTAGAACAAGTATGCATAAAGGGTAATGACTGTGCAATTTATTAGTGGTCTGTTCTCCTTCAAGCAAGCCATCAACCATAAGCACACAGTTTGTGCCAGGGATCATGGCTAAGAACAATCTTGCACTGCAGCAGGTGGGCAGCAGCAGAGCTGCACTACAAGGAGAAGTGTGGCTGGGGAAGTCAAATCCTGGCCTACTTAAATAAATGTCTTAATTGAGTATCAGTGAAGAGAAGACAGAAGGGATGGTGTTTTTAAATGTTTGTCTTGAAGCCCCAGCTGAGGAAGGCAAATCAGAGAGTCAGATCCTGTAATTTTGTGCCAGAGTAGTTAAATTCCATCAGTAGAACCCCATGAGCACTTTTCAGATGGTGATGTGCCTGCAGAAGGCTGTTCAGTGTCAGTGAAATAATGGGAGCTCAGTGTGTTGTGATATGCAGCATATCCACCCTGAGGTATTTCAATCATATTCACTTTTATTTAATGAAACCTTTTCAAAAAATGAAAGCAAAGACTACTGGTCTAGAGGTTAATCAGAGATGACAATGGCCAGCAGTTTAAGGAGTGGAGAAGTCAGCAGATTCCCCCCATTTTTTGAAAATGAGGAACCATGATTTATATTCTTTATGCTGGAATACTTGAATGCAAGGGGTTGCCTCTGCGCAAGTTTGGGACCATTCACATCCCTCCTTTAACCTGGTCCCACTTCTAATGCCACTTCTGGCCACTGAAGAAGGTGAGAATCCTAAATCTATTTAAACATGTCTTAGCCTGGGTATCTGTAAGTATGCCAGGTACACTGCAGTTCCTTGCACGGACGGGTAGTATTACTGGATAATGCTCCAGCTGTGTCATCTAACAGAAATGCGTGAGGAGTAAATAAAAAGCAGAGATGCACATCCGCAAGGACTGGATCAATCATTTGATAGCAATATTATCAAAAGCAATCAAGTTCTACAGCAAGATCCAGTCTAACCAGTATCAATCTGTATTCCAATAAATGTCACATTCATTTTATATTACAATAGAGTGGGAGGTAAAGTAATTGCCCTAAATTTCTATATACAGACAAGTGCAGGCTCAAACACATTGACTCCACCGAGTGCCATACATCAGTAAGAACAGCAAGACACTGCGCATATTTTGTTGGGTTAGAATATCCTAACAGCAATTCTGTACTGATTAATATAATAATATTTTGATATGCCTTGAGTATCTAATTATCTGCCTTGGTTTTAGGCATTTGGGAGAACTGTCAGCAAGTGACAAAATCTCAAGCTAAGGTGAAGATCTTTTAGTTCACCACAATATCTAGACAGTTTGCTATCATGCACAGACAAAATGAGAGCAGCAATGATAATAACACCTGAAAATTCAGATTCATTAAACTTTTTTTTAGGAGTAACCTTTTGGAAAATACAGTGATGAAAAGATAGAAGTATCAAACATAAAAAATAATGTTAGAAAAACCCTCTTGAATTAAGAGAAAGACATGCAATTGAGAAGGAAAAAGGGTCATGGCAAAGCAAGTGCTGATGAAAACTGAGCACATATAGCACAGGATTTCACCAGGTTTTGGATATTGCTCATACAACTATAAAACTCTCTGGGAGCAACATGATAGCTCTTTGTTCAGGGAATCTCACTGGTTAAATCTTGGCCTTCGAGTTAGCAGCCAAACCTGCAGGCATCAGGGATAATACAATTGTTTAATCTATCTTATTTAGTGTATGGATGTCACTTTCAGACAGGCTGTGTGTTGTGGGATATGTGCATCCAGACTCCATGTCACTTATATCAGCGGAAACTTTCACGTGTTCTCTCCTTTCCTTCACCACTCGTACATGGGGCACCTTGCCATGAGGCAAAACCTGGCAGAAGTGCTGTGTGGGCTGCTTAGTAGGCATTGCCAGAATATCCCATTCTCTCCCCACTTCAGAGGTCATGCTGTGTTTTCTTTGCACTATAGCTATTACAGTTATGTGTGACAAATATCAAAATGCCTCTGCATACTTGAGGGGATGAATGATGGAGGAAGGAAAAGGTCAGTGTGTGATCTCAAGTTTTCACCAGTGCAAATGAGGGCAAGGCATAACCCTTTTTCTCTCTGTTAGAGGGTGTTTTTCCTTCTCTGGTTGACTTTCCTGTATGGAGGTAGGTATTGCCTCAGCCACTTAGGTGCATCCTGGGAACACTGCTGACACCTGCAAGCTCTTCGTAAGTATCCTACACCAATCCAACCAGCACTGTACATCAAGTGTCTTCAGCAAGTACTTCTCACTCAGTTAATCCAGGCAGCAGCTCTGTCAGGTCCAAATATGAATAGCTGATAATGAATGACAATAAAGCTCATATAGCTATTAAAAATACCTTTTTATTTTTAGTAGAAACACATGTTGCCATTTCCCTTCTTTCAACCAAAAGAACAGAATCTAGATAGTGATTGTGTTAACCATGAAGGAGGGTTCATAGGTGACAACCCCTTCCCTACCAGGGACAGCTGGGGGAGGCTAACACTGTTTTTGCACCTCTCTGTGTGCTGTGTGGTCCAGAGGGACTGAGCTCTGGCTGACACACACCGGTAGGGACCAAGACCAGCAATCTCAGTCTTTCTGATCACCCAGCTATCAGGATGGTGATAATTTTGGTTGACTTCTGGCTTTGACTGGGTCTGAAGTATTGATATGGAGGTGTAAAGGTTTGTATCCCATTACCAGATCCCTAAGCCATTCAGTGTGTCAAGTGAGCTCTCATCTTACCAAGTAAGACCATCTTTAAAAATGCATTTGGTATCTGTCTCCTAACAAATTCTGTATACACACAATATATACAACAGTAAAACATGTGTTTATATAAAATATTACATTTTGCATTGATATTTATATTCAAGCAAGCACAATTTTAAATATAAAGACTACACGTGTAATGTATGTGTATAGTACATTGACAAGATTTACGTAAACATTATACTACTACGATAAATGTACAGATGTTCTCAGTGTACGTAAGACATTCTAAGGTTAGCAGTTAACAGTATCATTGCAATTGGGCTTAGCTGGTAAAAGGTATGTGTGTTAATAACCCCACACACTGACAATGTGAAATCAAAAAAGAAGGGGAAAAAGCAACTTCTCACTCAGATTGAGAAAACTCCGAGCACTGGTGCAGGACCATGACACACACTGACTTCAAATATCTTTATGATTCAGTTTTTCCCTCAGATGAACATGCATTTCTTACACTTAACTCTTCTCTGGTAGTTCCACCTTTTCAAAGAACATTCTGAAAAATTTGGGTTGCTCTCCCTGCTCGATCTTGTTTGCATGTATGCATGAGCTGGGGGGTTATACACAATGTGGGCAGAAAATAAAGTGACCTGGACAGCAAACTGTCTGCGAGCACAGAGTAAAATGCAGATCAAAATTGACTGCTGTGCTGGAAATTTTGGCTGCCAGTCTTGTAAGCATTAAAATCCCATCCAACCTGTTCAGCTAACCTTTTTGACCATATTGGGTTGGTCTCTAAATTTCAACATTTCAGCTCAGCTCCTGTCAAATTTTGCTCAATTTGCTCAAACAATCACTTCAATGGATTTTATTATATATATGTCAAAGCAAAACATTTCCAGTTCAAATATTGCCCACAGTCTGCACATTCCTAGCTGGCACTGCAGTCCTTTTGTACCCTGGGCACCAAAGGATGGACCTCTGTGCTTCTAAATCCGCATGCCTGGTTTTGCAGTCTGCCTTCTGGAGTTCTGCACACTAGGAGAGCTTGCTAGGAGCTCTTTTCTCTTGCATTTTCTTTTCAGTGCAGAAAGCCAATGTTCCACTGAAAAGCAGGGGAAGCAGAGAGAGGCATCCAGGATTTGTGTATACATTCAAATGTGTAAAGGAGAACCTTCCACTAGGTAAATATGGCCCAAACCACAGAGAAGTTGTGGCCCATACCTTGAACTCAAGAAAAGTTGTGTGCTTCCTACAGATGATCCCTATTTTCCTCTAGTGACTAAATACAATTACAGTATTTATGTCCTCTTAAATTTTTTTTCTCCCAGAACAATTGCTTTGTCCTATATTTAAAGTTGCTGTGGTCATTTGGCAGCTCGTACATTAACCAGAGAGATGTTTATGTACTGCCTCAAGTATTAACAAGACAGAGCTGCAAGCCAAAGCACACTATGATTTAAGAGGGTGCCTAATTTTTATGTTTACATATTTCCTTTTTATGTGCAGTGAAAATGCAGCATTAGGAGACTGATATCATTGTTATTAGCCTTTCGAACATCATGCTTAATACCTACATTGATAAAATTGGCAGGTGATGATTGAGAAAGGTAGCTTCCTCCATGAGCACTCTTGGCTCTGCCTTCTGCCTTTCAGTGACAGCATGTATGGGATGGAGAAGATCAAAAGCCAGAGAAGTCAACTATATAAACAGTTCAGGTGGTAACTGGCTTCGTTAGGCAGCAGAATATTCTAAGACAATTGATGATATTTTATTAAGCAGACATGGCCTTATTTCATCAGGCAGACATGACTAATGCTGAAGCCTTTTTATAGCATACATTTAATTTAGACACCCTCCTATGGTGATTTAAGTCATGTAGGGTCTGGTTCTCATTTATGCCTAGTCTCTATATGAATACTAACTTTCTAGCCATAAGCAGCCAGTGGTCTTATTGCAGGCATCAGAGGGCATGTGATCCTTTTGGAGGGATTTAAAATCTATAAATAAAAGAGTAGAGAGTCTGTACATCTGCTCTGCAACAAAGGATGAGGAAACCAAAAAATGCTGGCTCTTTCTCTTTTTTGACTTTTAAGAAGGAATAGGAAAATGTGCAAACCAGTGCACTGCACAAGACATCTCTAACAAAACATACTAGATATTTAGAGCTAAAGGAGTATTTTCTCCTCAAAATGACAATGGCAGCTAAGGAAATATTCCGACCACTTCAGGCTGTAGTTTTAAAAATTAAAAGTCTGTTTCAGCTCTTCAGAACAAAATAGTTCACCTTTTTAACAAAAATATAAACTCTTCTCACGCAGACTTCTATTTAACATCATTTTCTGGCCATAAGACATTGCAGTGAATGCTGTTACAGTGTCCACTCCAATACAGAAATGTTATTAAAAAAAGTTTAACACACTAAAATACTTCTCTGGAATTATAAGTTTCAAACCAGCTTTGCTTTAAAAACTATAACTTCTTATATTATTGGTAAAGCAATAACTTTTAGAAAATATTTGGCAGCTGTCCATGAAAAGTCACTTTTTCCCAAGTTTTTTCTCCTAAATACTTTAATACACATAGGACGCAGTCTAATTACTTTCAGCATTTACACATTAGAATGGAATGACTACGAAGAAGCTGTCTATTGCCTTGGGTAAAGAATATAATATTAAAACTCTTAAGCAGTTTCTACCACATTTAACCCTTTACTGAATTACTTTAAATGCTATTTTTAAAGTTTTAAATGCTTGCAAAGCAGATCCTGAAAAAAATCAAAGCACTGACTGAAGTTAGAGCTGTATGATTAGACAATTAGAAACTTCATCTGGGAAAAATAAGATCGGCTTTCTGTGTAGTCCATATCAATACTTTCTGAGTCTGCACTGTAGAGCCCTGAGCTAGTTTCATCTCCGTCTCTTATGCCCAGCCCCTGTGCTGGACCTCAGAAGAGGATTCAGGGAAACTAAGGGAAAGACAAGCACTCTGAGAAAAGGAAATTAGGGTGATTTTGGTGCTGTCTTGAAGAAAAGAATCTGCAGTTAACCTTAAAAACATTAGCAATCCTCTGCATCTGTTTTTACTGAAGATTAATAGTAGGAATTAAAGGCTGCGTGGACTCTAGTGTAGGCTGATAAGTCTCAGAATGATTTTCCTGCTTTTTCTCCTAAAGGCTGAGGAGACATTTCTGCAGCATTATTCCTGTGGAGCTGAGATAAGCTGGAATGCCAGAGCAAGTCTGGTGTATTTATCAGTCAAATGAAATGCTAGTTCAGAAGAACATCAATCATGTTTTTCAGTTTTCAAGAGATAAGCCAGGCAAAGTTTATTAAGAGCAGTTAATGCACCACTGAAATGTAGTTAAAGAGACATACTGTTCATAATCATGGCTGTGTTATGTGTCATGTTATGAATAGACTACTTTTATATAGATGTTCTGGGGTTGTGCCCTACCTACATATTGTTTCTGAAGCTAAAGACAACTCAGAGTTTAGGTAAAGGCTTGCATTTATCACTGTTTATCAGCTTAATGATCAGCTATGTTAGTATCTCAAAGTGCTAAGTGCATCAGTCTTGCAGAGGCTCTTATTTTCCCTTGCCTCGCATACCTGTGGGAAGATAGGAGATGCTTGGGATTTATTGCAATCCTACCTGGCATGTTCACTGCTGGTCAGTACCATGGTTTGCATTCATTTGAGCATGGCTTGAGGATGAGATTTATCTCCTCTGAGGAGCCACCACCTTCAGGGCTGGGGAGTCTTGACTACCCCAGAATTTCAGTCTTGCTCCACCAGCTCGGCTCCAAACTCGTGGGGCAAGGTATCAGCTTTCTTCTGATTTTTCAATCACCTGGTGAAATCCCTCAGTAGGGTTTAAATTCCTACATAGATCACGAAAAATGGCCTAAATGATCCATATAGAAATTTTTTGTTTCCTTGGACAACTGAGGGGCTGCCTATAAGGTGGTGCAGCAAGGTGTACCCTTACTGCCACATGGTGTTCTCGAGAAAGTTTATGCCTGGTAAAAAGTATCCTATCAAAGACACCCATGTGGAAAAAGTACAATTTCTTTTTCTCTGTTTGCTTTTCTGTATATCTTTTACCTGTTGATCCATTATTACACAAAGAGCAGGTTTTCTTATAAGAATATAAAATGCAATGAGAGGCTTGTGCAGCTCTGATATAATAAAGGCACTCTTCTTGCAGTGCTTCTCAGGACAGTTAAAAAGCCAGCTATTACCCAGAGCAAATAATAGCCTAAAGATGAGAAATGGAGAACCTGAAGGACCATGATTAAAACCTGCCCCTCTTTGGAAACCAGCCTCATCAGGCTTTAATCAGTGAGGAACCAGCCATGCTGCCAGGACCTGAAATATTGAAGTCTGGGTGACAGACAAGATATAAGCTGTGTGAGTCTGTATTTCAGGCTGCTGTCAAGGGGAATTGTTTGGTTTTGTGACAGGAATGAGCTGAGAGAGTGGAGGAAGAGGGGAGGCAGCAATGGAGTTATTAATTATTGTACTTTGCACAGCTTTCGTCTCCTTTTTTATGAAGTTGCAATTTGGGCACAGGCAAGAGGGTTCTGCTGCCAACTTTGATCCAGTTGTGCACCTCAAAGATGCCTGCCAGCCTTCCCAATCCCTTACAAGCCATGATGAGGGGGAAAATCCAACTCTGTGGCAAGCATGGGACCCTAGTAGGATCACTAGAGCAAGCTCACTAAAAACATAAAGACATGGCCAAATTCAAACATCATTTAACACTTTTTAAATCTAGATGTCCTCAGCTCTGCTCTCCAGTAGAATCATAGAATCAGTTAGATTGGAACAGACCACAGCGGGTCATCTGGTCCAAACTCCCTACTCGAGCAGAACCATCCTAGAGTACCTGGCTCAGGATTGTCATCCAGGCAGTTCTTGAATACCTCCAGTGAGGGAGAGCCCACAACCTCTCTGGGCAATCCTTTCCAGTGCTCAGTGACTCACACAGTAAAGAAGTTCATCCTCGTATTAAGCTGGAACTTCCTGTGCATCAGTTTTTGCCCATTACCTCTTGTATTACTGGCTTCCACTACTGAGAAGTCTGGATCCATCATCTTGGCACTTCCTATTCATGTACTTGAATACATTAATGAGGTCCGTCTCAGTTGTCTCTTCTCAAGATTGAACATGCCCAACTGCCTCAGCTTTCCCCCATAAGTGAACCTCTTCAGTTCCTTAATCATCTATGTTGCCCTCCACTGAACCCCCTTCAGGAGCTCCATGTCCCTCTTTCTGGTTCCTTTTTCTTTCTCAGAGCCAGTCCCTAGCACAAAACTCTCCTGCTTGGCATTGTCTTCAGACCTCATAAAAAATCTTTGGTGGTGCTTTTTGTAAAACAGAGCTGTTCTAGCAAAGGAACACCTGTTGTCTGTAAGATAAAATGCATTGTCTTTCACTTCAAAGGAAAACTGTGGGAAAGGTAGCTAAGAAAGCAGACAAAATCTGTTGCTATTTTACCCTAAGCAACAACTAATTATTTCCAGCATTTTAATATAAAACAACACTTATCTGGGTCACAGAATGCAATAGAAATTAACCACTTCTATGCTCATTTTTTAAAGGTGGCAGCTGGAGTTGTAGTCAGTTACCAATCTGAGTTTGCACAAACATTGGATAATTGTGCAAAAAAGGCATATCAAGGCATATTTCATGGGCTGCTAGGAAATATATGTTAAGATATGATCATTATTTGCTTGTTACTAGAGTGCAGTTTGGATATGCCTGTATTGTTACCACCTCACACTTTTGCACTCTGATAATAATAAATAACCACACAGTACTGGCAAGTAGACGCAAGGCAAAAGAAATTTCTTACTTTTTTCAATTGTGCTGCATTTTGCAAAATCTATCCATTTTAAATTCCATATTTGAAAGGAAAGAATGCAAAATATAGATCAGGAACACATCTTTGAGAATTGCCGAAAACGTTTTCATTTGGTTAAGAGCAGGATGCATGCATCTCAAATGCAGCATGAAGCCACACTGTGAACTCCTCTCTGTTGCTTTTGGAAAAGGAAAACCAGACTTTTGCTACAAATTGTTGTTGTTGTTGTTGTTGTTGTT
>NW_008667233.1:441-679 GCF_000695815.1 Acanthisitta chloris | reverse complement strand
CCCATCCCACCATAACTGCTGGCCCCATCATCCCATAGTTATCCCTCTAACAGCCCATAACTTGCTTCCATCACCCCAGAACTGTCCCCCTATTAGCCTGCAATTGCTGACCCACATAACCCAAAACTGCTCCCCTGTCACCCCATAACTGCTCCCCCACACCCCACAGCTGCCCCCCTATCACCCTAAAACCTTCTCCCACACTCATAATCTCTTACTCTCTTCTGAGGCATTGCCA
>NW_008667233.1:0-344 GCF_000695815.1 Acanthisitta chloris | reverse complement strand
CCCGAAGGCGCAGGGGGCTGCCCCGAAGGCAGAGGGGGCTCTGGGAAGCTCTGCTCAGCCAGCTCCCGTGTGGGACTTTCCTGTGCATGGGGAGAGAGAGGAAGAGGGGCATCGCTGGGAGCTCGGCTGGGGATGGCTCCCAGCACCGAAACACCACGGTGCTGTGACCAGCTCCCAGCTCTGCCCCAGCCAGGGCGCCCACCTGGTCGAAGAGGTAGATGGTCACATCGTCGTAGAAGGAGACAGCCTTCTTCTTGCGCTCCAGGTCCTCGCAGAAGGCCTCGGAGAGCAGGCTGGGCATCTTGAGGAGGCTGCGCAGGTTCCGGCCGCTCTGGCTCTCGGCC
>NW_008667232.1:0-1104 GCF_000695815.1 Acanthisitta chloris | reverse complement strand
TGGAGGGGTCAGGGGGGCGTTCTGGGGTTACTGGGGCTCCCAGGACTCCCCTGGGGCTCCCACGTGCGAGGAGATGGGTGAGAGGACCCTCCTGCTCCTCCTGGCTCTGTTTCTGCCCTGCCAGACCCTTGGGGCACTTTGGTACCTCCGTGTCCCCCAACACCCCCTGTCCTGGCCCCATGGGGTCACCCCATAACACCCAGACAGACCCTGCTGGGGTTGGAGCCTCTGCTGCTCCTCCCCCAAATTCAACAACTAATCTCGGCTTCCTGGCACTGCCACTGCTCCTCCTCCAGGGCCTCCACCTGCTCCCCCGTGTGGAGCAGCACCCAACACTGTCCCTGGAGTGTTTGGGCACCGGCAGCAGCTCCAGCTCTGGGATCTTCCCGGAGGGAAGTCTGGAGTGGGGGGAGCATGGGGTACCAGGATTCCTCACGCAGTGCCAGGTCCTGCTGTGGTGACAACCTGGACATGATGCCAGGCCCTGCTTGGGTGATTCTCTGGGGACACAGTGCCAGGCCCAAAGTCCCTGCATCCTGAAATCCCCAGGTCCCTTGTCCCCAAGTCCCTGCAGCCTGAAATCCCCAGATCCTGTTGTCCCTAAATCCCTGCATCCTGAAATCCCCAAATCCCATTGCCCCCACATCCCTGCAGCCTGATGTCTCCACATCCCTTTGTCCCTAGATCCCTTTGTCCCCAAATCCCCACATGCTGCTGTCTCCACATCCCCAGATCCCTTTGTCCCCAAGTCCCCACATTCCACTGCCCCTGTATCCCAGTCTCCCCACATCCCCAGATCCCTTTTCCCCAATCCCCCACCTCCCAATATCCCTCCATTCTCAGCCCCCTTTGTCCCAGTATCCCCACACTCCCAGATCCCAGTGTCCCCACGTGTCCCCTCCAGACTCCTCGGGATGATGCCGTTGGGCTGATTCCCGGTTCCAGGGGGAGTTCCCGGTGCTGGGGGAGGTCTCACGGCCCCGGGATGAGCAAGGAGGTGTGTGGGAGAAACTGAGTCCCGGGGTGGAGGTCGGGGGGATGCTCTCGGTACCGGGGAGGGGTTCACATTCCCGGGATTAGCAGGGGGTACTCGGGGGAAGCTGA
>NW_008667231.1:0-12556 GCF_000695815.1 Acanthisitta chloris | reverse complement strand
TTTCAATATCTAAAGGGCCTACAAGAGCGCCAGAGAGAGACTTTGTGAGGAACTGCAATGATAGGACAAGGGGTAACAGGTTCAAACTGAAGGAGGTGAAGTTTAGGTTAGATATTAGAAAAAAGTTTTTTACTGTGAGGGTGATGAGAGACTGGCACAGGTTGCCCAGGGAAGTAGTCGACGCCCCAACCCTGGCAGTGTTCAAAGCCAGGTTGGATGAGGTCTTGAGCATCCTGGTCTAGTGAGGAGGTGTCCCTGTCCAGTCAGGGAGGGTTGGGACTAGATGATCTCTAAGGTCCATTCCAATCCTTAAATTCTATGATTTGGCCCAACTGTTCATGTGCCAGCCATACTCTATAAACTATTAATCTGGAATAAAGCCAGTATGCAAACTAGCTCCCTGTCTTTGGGACTGTGATCACTGCCACCCATGCTTTTGCAGACCAGAAATCATGCCACAAATCAAGACTTTCAGAAAGTTTAGTGTACAGGTGACGAACTTAGTCATTAAAATCACATGGCTTCTGCAAAAGAATAGAATGGGCTATGGAAAGCCCCAAAAAAAGTATTTTCAATCATGGAAAACCTTTAACATGTTATGATTACATGTATGGCATCATAACTGTTAGTTGAGGTACCAATTTAACTTAATGTACTGGTGTAAAGACAGTATGCACCTACAAAAAAGGTGCATAAAAGCAATGTGAAAGAAATCTGAAAGTTTTATACAGAATTTTCTAATTCTCTTATGATTTCTAATTTCTATTATCTTTTTCTATACTGTGATTAATACAAAATAACTGCACTCTAAAAGAGCACTGACAAAGTTTATTCTGGCTCAACCTTCTGCTTTATGAATCACTGAATCCACAGTCTACTTCTTGTCCAACCAAGCTGCACAGGATTCTGGACAGCTATAGCATGGGATAATGATATGTGGGATATGACATATTTATGCTTAGGGATTTTCCTGTGTGACATCTTGGATTGTTTACTGAGGTTTGAGGTTAAACTGAAGAAAACTGATTTCTTCCTGGTCTCTGATAATCCATCTGCTTTTTAACTGCTCAGTGTCATTTGTGAACTGCTGTCAACTTTTACTCATTGCTTTGAATACAAATGAGGTGTTCCATGTGTTTTGGTGTTTATATGGCCACAAGGGCCATATAGACGTGATTTCAATTTGGAGCGGGAACAAAGAAGGCACTGCTATGATATGGAAAATTTAATCCCTCTATGCTTAAATACTTTAGCCTCTTCACAAACAATAAGAGATTTTAAAAGCTTGTCTTGCTTAGCAGAGCAAACCCAGAATAAATCACCCCTTCTAGCTGTATTGCTGCAAGTGATAGTAGAAATGAACAGCAGAGAAAGAAAAAAAAAGCCATTTATAGTACAGAAAAAAGTTAACCCCAAATAATTAGAATGATACATAAATTTGCTAGCAGTAGATTTCAGCTGGAAATCAGTAGACAAATTCTCATCAGTAAGCTTCTGGAACAGCTACTCTATGGAAATTGCAAGGGATGAATGAAAGTACTTTAAAGTAAAGAGCTTGGTCAACCTCTGAATCAGTGTGAATTACACAGTTACCCACAACAGCAGGCAACTGCCTCAATGACTCAATTGGATCTGTGTTCTTTGCCTCAATGAATAATAAGTAAATGAAAAAAAAAAAAATAGGTGTTTTGTACTTAAGAAAGGTAATGCAAGATCTGTTTTATTGAGACAGTGGTCAGGGATATTTAAAGGAGATTAACACCCCAAGTCCAAGTTCCAAACAGGAACTTGAAAAACTTGCCTGGGTTTATTGCAATTTAAATAAAAAGTGTCTGTGTTGACAGGATTTGTATGAGCTGCCATTTCAGCAGTCCTAGTTCCCTCTCTCCTTTCTCTGCTTGTGAATCATCTTCCTGAACACGTGGACAGGAAAACTGTTCCCTACTTGCTTTGCTTCCAGCTGTGTTTGTGATATTGGAAAGTATGTCTGTGGATGACTGGCTGAAGGAAGAGGCAGTTGAGGAGTCCTTTATTCCAAGACTGGAGTGGTAATGAAATTCATCAATGCCTCCTTCCTGTATTGACTTTATTGACTGTTTTGCACAGCATCTGCACAAATGCGTGTGAGAGAGCCTCTGAAATGTAATGACAGGAGATGTCATGATGAGGCAGAAGATATCTGTACAAAGTGCCTTTGACAAGTTAGGGGGGAAATGGCATGGATAGAATCGGTCAGAAAAAAACTTAATAAAACCTAGTTGGGTATTGGGTGGGGTTTTTTTGTTGGGTTTTGGGTTGGCTGCTTTTTTTTTTGTGTTATGAATTTGTCAGATCACTGAAAATAATTTTGCAGAGTCTGAATTTGTTTACAATGGTATAACACAACCTTGTCAGCCAAACAGTTTTCAGAACAAAGTTAGATGCCAATACATCATCTACATGACTTTTTCTTTCAGGCTTCTCCTGAGCTGACAACCAACCAGAACTCATTGAGGTTGGCTGCTTTTTTTTTTGTGTTATGAATTTGTCAGATCACTGAAAATAATTTTGCAGAGTCTGAATTTGTTTACAATGGTATAACACAACCTTGTCAGCCAAACAGTTTTCAGAACAAAGTTAGATGCCAATACATCATCTACATGACTTTTTCTTTCAGGCTTCTCCTGAGCTGACAACCAACCAGAACTCATTGAGTCCTGGCTTACAGACATAGCTCCATGGCTGGCTGAACTGACAAAATCCATAGCTGGAGCAGCTTGTAGGCATGAGTTTGATGCCAGATTTTGTACAATTAGAGTGTGTCTTAACAACCAATCTGCTACTTGTTGCTTATCTTCTGATGGGTCACTTCAGCCGATAGATGCCTCTGTCATGGTGCAGAATGTGAGTTTTTGAAATCCTAAATATTCCCTGAGGACAAAAGATTTTTTTTTCCAGCACAGCATTTCTGCCATGACTCTTCAGCACATCCAAAATTCATGCTGTTGTCCTCGCTTTCTTTGCCAAATCCCTATTCCAGCTCCTCATTGGAACATATACAGAAACTGGGGCAAGGCAGCCTGGCTAAAAGGAGACCAGACACATGATGGAGGATGTAGTCTGCTCAGAAACTTTCATTTCAGAGAAGCTGTCTTGCAGGTCATTTCCATTTATATCCACTGAGAGCAATTAGTCAGAAGACAGAGAAGAAATGCAAGACACCAAAGACAATTAAATGTATTAAATTACCTAGATGTGAGAGATGATGACTGATAACTATTGTGTGACTATCATAATAGTTGACTCCCTGCATCTTTTGTAGTTTTGGATGCAGGATGCAGCAGTTGATCACTATTCATCACTATCTCTATTTCATTAGTGACAGAAGACTACTCAGCTGTTATCCTAGGATGCTGGATGGTGAAAAGACCTGACTGTTTTATTGTTTGCAGACTTCTAGAGGGGTTGAAAAAAATATTCTACCTTTCGGTACACCTTTCAGTTTTCTAGATGATACACATTACATGAGATAAACACCAATGGCTGATAATTAATCTCAGGAAGAAGATCAGAGGGAAATTGATTTATATGCTTGAGCTGATGCATGAGATTAAACTAATAGGCTGGAGCTTTTGATTTTTATAGCATAAAGAGAAAGAAAGAGCAGCTTTACTGCCTTCTAGCCTTTATAAAAAGGCTACTTTAAATACTTTTCATGTAAACCTTGCAAGGATTCAGTATTTATGTAGTTCATAGGGTACAATTAGTGCTTAGTAGGGTTTTGTTTGCAAACAGAGTACAGATTGAATGGGCTACAATGGCAGTGGCATTGCTGGGACCAACCATCAGTGTTTGGGACTCATCCCACCTTATTAGCTGGTGTTAACTGATTCATTAATTTTTGGTACTTGTGGTTGTGATAAGAGGCCAGGTCACAGTGGGAGCATCAGAGGTTGATCCTGTGTAAGTCAGCCTCTTTATCAGATTGTTCCTCCTGATTGATTTCAGGGTTGTTGAGTTGAACTTTCTCATGTTAGAAAGATGAGAGTCATGGAAAGTGACAGGCTTGGGGCTCCTCTACTATAAATTGTGCTAGCAAAGAGGGCTGTGACCAAAGAAAGAGGAAATGTGTCTGTGAAGCATCAGGCAGAGAAACTATGACTTGTCTATATGAAGAAACAGTCTGTGTTGTTTCTGTGGAAAGGTTAATCTGCATTTACTGAATCATATGAGACACTCCCATTGCTCTCTAAGAATGCCAGGAAGAACATGGAACTATGCCCAAAGACCTCTTTGTTTCATAATTCTCTGTTCATGATCTGAAAGCCCATGGGGCATGGTAGATTGCTAAACCAGAAGAATATGTACAATGGCTTCTGACTCTTAATTAAAGCACATCATTACACCATCTTAAGGAATTGGCTGTCCTTCCCCTCTCATCCGTGGAGAGCAATTACAAGTAAACTCTTGACCTTTTTCTAAACCAACTAGATTAAAACATGTTTTGAATTTCAAAATATAAGAAGATTTTGTCCAGCTCTTTGACTTGAGGTTCTAACGGTGTGTCACAGGGCATGACCATGAGTAAATTTGCTGTCAGTGAACACTATCGTGATTATCGATATGTTTAACTGAACATGTTTAAAGGGGTAACTAACAAAGAAAAGCCTTAGCACAAATATTTTTCCATCTTCAAAATGTCAGCCATCACTGCTGTTTGGATGCTTTCTCTGTGAATTATCCTGCAGTTCAGAAGGTAAGAGGAACTACTAGGGTAATAAAGTTCAGCAACCCCATAGTTAGTTAGCACCCTGAAGGAGTTATAAAAGGATACCTTCCAAGGAGAAGCAATTCTTCAGAGACAAACTGATTTACCAATAACTTGTAAACTATGTGACCAAGATATCTGGTATGTAGAGCTCTTGGAACTTTCCATGAAAAAAGATCCCCAGACAAAAATAAGCATTCACTAAAAATACACCATTTTCTTTCTGGAGGGAGGATAAAATGACTTTTAGACACCACTGACATCCTGGTTGAGTCAATTCAACCTCCCTTAGAATACATAGTTAGATCTGGTTGAACATATTAATTTTTAAATGGTGACAGGCTAAAGAAACATCCCTACAAAAGCTGTCAATAAACTTGGTTTGTTTGGGTTTTTTTTTCTTAGTATCTATTTACAAAACCACAAAGAGAAAAATTAATAGAAAAATGAGCTTTTAAACTTTGCTCTGGAGGAGTTCTTTGCTGGTAAATTTCATATACCTGTCTTTTGAGATATTTCCCTTATTTTCCAGCTTCTAAGTCTTAGCTAGAAAAGGTCATACAAGAAAGCAACATTTGCACAGAATCCACATTACATATCCTACAGTGAGTGATGTTTAGCCAAGATTTGCTGTCTCATTAGTGATGGAATACTGAGAAATCAGGAACAAACCAGTTTAGGCAAGGGAAGCAAATATGGAATGAGCAAATCTGTCTCTGACATCTGAATTGATTGTGCCATGTCCATATAAGGAAATTGCTTATTTAGTTTAATGTTTGTTTCTTAGCAAACTTGACATAAATGATTCGGGAGTTTAATAAAGGATAATTAACTCTATTCCTCTGAAGATTCATTTGCAAATAAAGCTGGAACTAAGAGTGGATTTAGTAGCAAACTGGCAGAGAGTCTGCTGCCTGAAATACCCAGAGCTGGCTGGGAGTCAGCAGAGGAATGGCTGCTCTGCTTAGTAAAGACCTGGTTTTTATGTTATTCTGCTTCCTGAATAAATGCAGTATTGCCTTCTCTTACAGGCTACAGGAAGATATGAAAGGAGAATAGTAGAGACTTGAAGGCTTATGCTTTTACTATTCTTTTATACTGATTGTGGAGTTGTGACTAACTCATCATGTGACCCTCTAAGACTGGTTTAGCACATGTTCCCTAGATGGAATCTGTCAGACTCACATGCAGACTTCAGTTGTCTGTGTCCACCATACCTTTGTCCACCAACAATATTATGACTGGTAACAACATACTTGAATTCTGCTCTGAAAGTAAAGCGTTGAGTTGAGTTTCGATGGCAATATATCTGTGGTGATCTTCTGGGCTTCTGAAGATCATGCCTAGGGTACGTTGTATAGACCTTGAATCAAACTTGGAAGGATGCACATTCTGGTATTCTTCACAGTCTGAAATAGCTGTTCTTCCTGTCACCTAGCTCTGGTGAATCTCTAGACAGTCTTTTAAAGACACCCAGGTCAGGCATAATATGCCCAGGCCATACTGTAGCAGGGATCCAGCAATAGGCACCCTGCTAGAGACTTCATGCTAGTTCCCAAAAAACATATATTCAAACATTCCCTTTCACTATTCCCTTTCTTGGTGGACTTCTTGCCCTGGCCGTGTCTCAGAAAATGGTTTCATTTTATCACTCTGGAGCAGCTTTGTCAGAAGCAATTGTGCATCCTCTTGTACTTTTATAGATAGAAAGGATCTGTTTTCATAAATGCAGAGGAGACAAATAATGGAGCCCAAAATACTAAAATTTCCCTGGGTAGTTTTTTGTTGTGGGAGTTGGACTGGCAGTGGCACAGGTTAGCTGGATAACAAGGCAGAGTTGAACACTCCAGGTTTGAGAGTGTACAGGTGAGCTCAGAGGTTGGTCACACACACTCTCACTGTTTGGAGATGAGAGTGTAAACTCTTCGGCAAGGAGACTGTGTTTTCCTGTTTGGTGAATTTTTCTGTATGTGCATCAAGTCAGAAGAAGCACAGAAGCAAAATGGGCAAGCAAGAGATGTGTGCCAGCAAGGAACTCTGGCACAGGCTGACATGGCAGGGCAAGGACAGGCATTTATTCCTGGCAGTAACAACATGTAAGACTCTAAAGTTAGATAGTTGTTTCCATTGGGAAAGTTAGTCTTCCTGAGAAAACATGATTCTAGTCAACTTACTTGGAGATTATTAGCTCTAAAAATTCATGGTCGATACAAAATTTCTATACAGATGTTTTTCTTAAACGGTGTTTAAGCTTTGTGTTTGTGCAGACACTCAGGATCACAAAACCAGATGTCCAGTGAAGGCTGTGATGGTCGAGAGTTCAGAGACATGGAGTAGTTATTGCTGTCATTACTCCAAAGCACAGAAATAGCACAACTATTCAAATTACTTGGAGGCTTTATGGATGTCCTGTCATGGAGGGGAAATTTGATCCAAACAAAAAAATGTTATCATTAGGTGTTTTGTTCTATCAAATCAGATCATTTCCTAAACTGACAATGCTTGCTATAAGGCACTAAAATTGAAAGGAATGAGACACAGCATCTGCACCATTAAAAACCTGAGATAAAACTTCTCCTCTCTTTCCTTCCAGGTGCTCTTCTCTGTCTGTCCCCCTCTCTCCCTCCTGGGGATCTTTGTTTTAGGTCTTGAATTTTCCAGTTGGCCCTAACATTATACTTGTTAAGTATAACATCAATGTTAATAATGTTAAATTCTCTTAGAGCTTCATTAGGTTGTTGGGGTTTTTTTTATTCTGAAAGGAACACAGGGGTTTTCTCTCATTATTCCGCATAAAATATTTTAATTTTGTGTAGATTTTATTAATAACTCAATAATATTGTAATATTTTTACAACACCAGATGTTTCCTTAAATGTGCAACAAGTTCCTGGATCATTTGTGGTTTGTTGAAACACTGGAAGAAACAACTTGCATTGTGAAAATCACATACTTTTTTTAGTTTCCCCATGATAATTCAGTGCAACCTGATCTAAAGCATTGTTCAGGGCACTTTTCAAAAGTAAAGATTTTTTCCAGAACCTTGTTTTGATTACATTTTAGTATGTTCACATGAAATAGGTGTTGCTCCAGCAGTGAAATACAAACTTGGCATTCCATGCACTTGCTTCCAGTAAAAAGGTGTCGAATGCCAATGCCTGTTGCTGTTGAAAAGGAAACATGCAGCATCTGAATGGTAATGCTACAACACAGGAAGTAGAACCTCCTCAGATTACATTGACCTACATATTTTACAGAATGACAACAAATACTAAAATTTAAGGAGGTATTTCTTCAGGCATCAAGAATTAAAATGCAAAATTTTCTGCTGCAGGATGGGGTAGATGCCAAAAGTGTGCATATGTTCAAAAAGTGGCTAAACATGATGAAAAATTATCTCAAACAGTATTTAGCAGGTCAAGAATCTTCTCAGCTGCAGATCTCTGGCTGCTGTTTATCCTTATTTAATATGGCAATTGTTGTATTTCTGGGGATGAAATAAAAGGGGATTTCAAAACTATTTATATGATTTAGGAATAGAAAGTTGTATGGAGCTGCAGGATGTGCATCCCTAAAGTCCTTATGCATTTTTTCCAGTGTCTGCCCCCAGCTGACCACTTATTTTGAAAGCTTTTTTTTTCCCCATCCTGGTTTGTATTGAATCTTGTTCACTTTGAGTTGTTAAAAATCAATGAGATATAAGGGGATATCTGGTTTAAGTCATAACACAACATTTAATTTGTGAAAGAATGTTTTATCTTCTTTAAATCACCATCTAGCTTCAGTGGATGTTACCATACCTACAGTATTGCTTTGTTCTGGACTCTGGTCAGATTGATAAGCACTGCTTTTAGTCTTACTACAAGCAGCACTGAATTAACCTTTCAGGTCTTCAAGAAACCACTGGAGTAGTTACTCTTAGAGAGTATTACCCCCCTACCCCTGCCTCATTTTTTTTCGTAGGTGAACATACAAATATTGCACCATAAGTACAAAAGTATTCTCCCCGATAACAGGCTCGCACAGACCACTTAGACAGAGTTGGCAGATTAGGTATTAAAACTATGTTTGCTAGTGAGATTACACTGATAACAGCATGAATAATGTCTTCTTGAGCAGCATTAAAAAATTCAAACGTCTTATAATGTGCTTCCCAACAAATACAGCCAGGACAATGTCATCATGTCAGGATTTTATAATCTAAAGGTGTATAGGTGTGTTTTCTAAAGTCAAATAAAGGCATTTTTATATAGCTTAGAGACAGGCAATCACTGTAAAGCAATTATTTCCTATTGCTAGAAGACTTTTCACAGTTTTCTTACATTGTTGCCAGCAATTTAACAACTGTTAGATTAACATTTATTAAATTTGCAATAATATATGCCAAACTAAGACTGGAAGCAGGGACAATTATGCCATTTTCAATGATACAGGAAATATTAGGTGATAAGTTTACTATCCCTAGATTTCATTTTTTATTGAGACCAACAAAACAGCCCCAAAATGGGTAAGTCTTTTCAAAGACAATTTTCTTTGTGCACTTATTCAAAAGGGGCATGTTGGGGAGTAAAATAACAGATTCTGAAACAGGTAGTTCTAAAGGACTAAGTAGGTTTTCCTGACAAAGAGATATTGTGATGGAAAGTTAACCTGAGACCTGCAATGTGCATCTTGAAACTTTACCTTGCCCTTGTGTCTTGGATCTTTGCTCGGTTATGTATGATAGTTTTACAGCTGCAAATCTGAAAAGCAGAGTTCAGTCCACACACTTTAATACGCCCATAAATGCCATAGATTTCTGACTTCATCTTGGGCATTACTCCCAGATGAAATAAAACAGTTTGAGATATAACTTTAGTTTCATTTGTTCCTTTTATTAAGCATTTCTTGCATTTCTGTAAAGTTTTAGACATACTTGAAGTGCTAAATAAAAGTCTGCATACGGTTACTTCAGAAACTAAGATAATTGCTAATTTTTCAGTGATTTTTAGAACAGCTTACAATGCAGCTCTCATGTAATAATGCCAGAGAAGTCCTCACAGAAGGAGCTGAGAAACAGAGCTTCAGTAGCTCCTGTAAGGGGGAGAGTCCAGTGTTAACACTGAGCAGCAATGGTTTTTAACAAGCAGCTTCAGGCTTTTAGTCTGGGGTTCCTGTTGTGGTTTATGGCTACAGAAATTTTGCTGAGGATTAGAGACAATGCAACATGAAATAGTTGTCACAACAACCAATCACTGGGGGAAGGTTTATGTTGCAATTTAAGGGTCAAGACCCAGCCAGCCTGGAGCTGATTATATGGACAACCTCACAGGATGATGTTCCTCTGCCTGCAATCTCAGACTGTCCCAGCTGCGAGAGCAGCAAGGGCCTCCCCACTGACTGGAGTGAGTGGATAGTACACTCATGCAACAAGGTGCAATTTACACCCTCTGTGACTAGCCCAGAGTTGCTATTTGGGTCAGATGAGGATACTTGATGTTTGCTCCAGTCTTTCTAAGAAACAGACATTTGGTGGAATTTTGTTGAGGTTAAAAAAAATGCAAGTAGCAAGCATCACAAGCCCTGATGTGCAGCAGCATGGAAAACTCCCTAGTTTTACTTATTTCTCCTACTATATCATTTACATTCAGTTGTCTCTGCTGCAGCCACTAAGGACTGAACAGCAAAATAAAATTGAGAATCTCTGAGAACTCCCTTTACAGATAAGGCCTGAATACCTGAAACTGGTGTTGCTGCTGTTCTCCCTTGACATTTGGTTAGGCAGCTTGAATCAGTCACAGCTGGAGCTGGCAGCTGTGCTGGCAGCAGCCCTGGCTTCCTCAAAAGCTTCTTCCTTCTCTGTTGAAATGGACGTGCCAATTCTTCGGAATTTGGATTTTCAAACTGAGTAATCCCTGCAATTAATTCATTGCACAATGATGTCTTTTGTCATGGGCTTGTTAAAATGGCATTGACAGCTATTTAACAACCTCATCCCAAAGAGATCAAGCAGCTGTGGATTTCTGAAAGTTTAACATTGGAAATGTTTTATTTCTTTCCCCAGTATTCAACTGATTTATTCAGATTCATCTGATATATTGTCAAAACTTTGTCCTTTTTGGTTTTCCCTTCTTCGCTTGTCTAGAGTACTTTGACACCCTGTCTGTCAGCTGAAATGAGCTTACTTGTCACTGCAAAGTTAATTATTTTCCATGCTGGTTAATTATTTTCCACGCCTAGCCTGAAGAACCTTAACTATTTGTACTGTCACATGATAAAACTGAGGGTTCATGACCATTTGTACATAGGAGAGTAACTGTTAATGAACAGTTCATGAATGAACAAATCAGAAGTTAGCTCCAGCTGCAGAACATTCTTTCTTTCTATGGAAAAGATACATTTTTGTCTGTGATGTAGTTATACATAATTTCCATTGAGTAACAATTTCCATTATCAGTAGACAAAGTGTGCTATTCAGATTTTTTGAGTGGATGACAGGACAAGAAAGATTTGTGTTATTCTTAAAATTAATCAGAAAATATCTTTCTAAATACAAAACCATGAAAATGAAAAATGAAGTTTTTGTTATTTGTAAAAAAACATCTGTAAACTTTTAATTTTATCAGACTTTCTTTGGTTTTTTTGGAGGAGGAGGGCATTTTCTTTCCTGCTAGTGCGACTGGATACAGAAAGAAAAAGAAGATTTTAACTTAAAACCATGTGATTGCATTATCTTTAAATTTTTATGGAAAAAAAGGAGGTTCTTCCTTCCACTTGTGCTAATTATTAAAACCACATTCATTGAAAAAAAAGCACCCCCAAATAATTTGGCTATGTCAGTTTACATAAGTGTTTTAAAATTATCAGACAATCAGTATTCAATTCAGAATTTTTCATAGTTTACATGTCAAAATCCTCTAAGGTGTAACAAGTTGGCTGCTCAGTTGGACAGCTGTTTGAAATTCCACATTAATGGAATGGAGATTCTTACTGTAGACTCAAGTGCTTAGTTCTCACAGTTTCTGTTGCCTCTTTCTTTCCTTTGTGATCAAGTGAAATATTAATGTAGGACTTCTCAAGACTGCACCTGTGGAGCCTCATTAGATGACAACAGGCATATGGAAGCAGCTCTGCAGTAATCTTCAACATGCTGTGAGCTGCAGCAGCACTGCAGGCAGCCAGTTGTGTACATGCTGTATCTTTGCAATAATTTTTAAAGGAAAGTTGTAGTGACAGCTTGATCTTGCAACTCAACTGAAAGAGAAAACAGAGCAACAACATTTTGGCAGGGATCAAAATCACTTCCAAAGGAAATTTTCATTTCACTGTAGCTATTTCTCAGAAAACAGGGATTTTTGTCAGAAACTATGCAAGTGCCACTCTTTTCTTAGTACACTGACAGTTAAAATAAATCCAATGTAGACTCCTCACACCCTAGGAAATCAAACCCACCATTACATTAGAACTGAAAAACTAAGCCTAATGTCAACATACATAACTATATTTTATGATAACAAGTAATGGAAAATTAGACACTTTTAGCTAATTTAAGTTTAAGCATACTTTGCAGGTCTTGATGCTACCGGTCACTCCCACATCTCTTACGGAAAAGCAGCACCGCCCACCCCCAGAGCCACCACCCCCTGCAGTCACTCCCGCACCTACACACGGAGGCAAACTGCCTTTCCCCACGGGCAGCCAGGGCGAGTACAAATGCCAGTGCTGCACCTCTCTCTTGCCAAACAAGCAGAGCTGAATTTAGGGGAATGAGTGGGAGTTAACACCCTGGAGCCAGACAGTGCCTGTCCTAACACAAGGCCCTGAAGAGCAT
>NW_008667230.1:0-13933 GCF_000695815.1 Acanthisitta chloris | reverse complement strand
GGGACGGGATGGGATGCGGGGGGCTGTAAGACCCCCGGAGAAAGAAACCCCGCGGTGGCAGGAGGTGGCTGTGCCGCCCCCTGGTCCCCAAGCAGCTCCAGGTCCTGCACAATGCCGGGGACATGCAGAGCTGCATGTGCATGTGTGCTCATACATGTGTGTGTCCATGTACATGTGTGCAGACGTGTTCATACATGCAGTATGAGCGGGGGTTTCCCTCTTTTCCAATCCACAGTGGCCTGGGTCGGTGTGACCCTCCCGGCACTGGTCTGTGTCCTGGATGGATCCTGCAGGTCCCAATTCTCATTCCTGAGTTGCCCCAAAAGTACAGCAGCAGGACAGTGAGTACCTCCCGGGAGACTTTGGGCTGTTCCGGTGATGGGAAGGACTGTGGGATTCAACAACCACAACTGTACAAAAACAACCAGCATGAGAGCCAAAGCCACAGATTTGGTGTCTTCTAAGGCAAAGTGCTGCTCGGCACAGCTCTGCCAGCCCCATGCACAGTGTCCAGCACTTTCTACCCCTCTGTGTCTTGCTCAGGCTGGAGTCATTTCCACTGCTGCGTTCGTGGGAATGGGCTCAAGGCCGGGACGGGGGCTGGGACAGGAGACGGGACCAAGGCTGGGTGGGACGGTCACAGCGTGGGCTGCAGGCAGCCGGGTCAGTCTCGCTAGTGAACATTTGTCCAGGGATCAGTGAGCGGCCAAAGGACAGGCTGTGAAAACAAGGCGAGACGGGAGGAGGTGCAGCTGGGCTGCTGGCGTGTGGGAGGGAGGACGGCGCCAGCGAGGCCTTCGCGTTTGCTTCCCATTTCCTTGGGAGCTGGTGAGAGCACTCCCGTTGCCTGTATGGATCACGAGTGCTGCAAGGGCTCAGGCACCAGTGGTCGTGTGGGTGGGCAGAGGCTTGGCCATGGGGATTGGGCTGGAGCACTCATCTAAGCCTACTTCACAGCTCCCTGCAGGGCTGACTCAAGCCTCCTGCCTGGGATTCCCCATGCCACCTGGGACCACCTGGGGCCAGGTGGGCAGCTCCCCCTTCCCACCCGTGGCCAATTGCTCCTGTAATTGTGTTAGCTCATTTATTGGCTTCAGCCTTTTCATAGTTCCCTTGAGTGTGGGGGAGCATGAGCTCAAGGCTCTGACCTTCTTTAATTGCATAGTGACTTCTGAAAATGAGACCAAGACCTTACTGTGGTTCTTGCACCTCCTGATGGGTACCAAGGCCAGGAGAGGAAGCTGAGGGAGGGTGAGAAGGAAGGCAGTGTGACTGAGTCCCAGCACCAGCACAATGGATCCATCCCTCTGTGCCACTGGTGAGTAAGAGGGGACACATGTGGAGCTGAGCCCAGAGGGTCCCCACCACCCCAGCACTAAAAGCATCAGCTCCCCACCTGCACCTTGGAGTGCCTCTTGCCATCTGTGCTCAGCTGGACCACCCTGTGAAGGCACTCAGTGTGGCTGAGTTCAGCCCCACATCCCTGCATCCCCCAAAGCAGCTCCCTGTGCCCTCCTACAGTCCCAGACAGCGAGACGGAGCTGGGAGTCAGGGTGCTGGGGTGTGAGCCTGCCCAGCAAAAGGCAGAGTTCCTGGGGCCCTCCTGGGTACCCCTGCTGCCACGGGGCCCCTGACCCCATGAGCTCACCCTCCTCTGCTTCTCCCGTTCTCCATGTCCTGTTTGTCCCAAGCAGCTGCTGGGACAGGCTGCATGTGGCCTCCTGCCCTACCCCTCTGCCGGCACAGAGCCACCATTCAGATCCCCCCAGGCTATGCCTGAGGTCACCATTCCTGCATTTTTATTTTTACTTTTCTGCAAAATCAATCCCCTTGGCTCTCTGCATCCCCTTTTGTCCCACATGAGGCTCCCAGACCCAGTGTCACAAGCTGGTGCTGCAAGAGGAGCCTGCCTGTCTGGGGCGAAGGCAGCCCTCAGCAGGGAGAGACATGCTGACTGCAGCCCTGGTCCTTGGGGTCCCCTGGGATGTCACTGGGCTGTTGGGGTGGAGAGAGGGTGAGGGCTGTGAGTCCAGCATCAGGGTTGGGGCTGCGCTCCTGCTGGGAGCCTTGTAGCTCGCCCCACATCCCTGCACCCAGGGTCCTCGCCTGCTGCTAGCTGTGCCCTGCAGGGGTCTGGCTGTGTGAGCTCTGGGGTCCCTGGGTGTCCCTGCTGACTGTGTTTCATGCAGTGGTCAGGGATGGCGTCAGCAGCGACCCTGTGCTGGCCCAGGGCCCTCCCGGCTCCAAGAACAGCCGTGGCCGGGTCATGCCGAGCCTGCAGCTGGGAAAACAACCACAGAGGAGCCTCCACATGTCCCCCAGCTGTATTTTTAGATGCTGCTGGGTCAGAGGCTGTCAGGGCCATGCAGGTGACAGTGGACAGTGTCATGCTGGCAGCAGCATCACACACAAGGCAGTGAGCAGGAGCTGCAGCTCCTCACACCTCAATGCTGACAGGGTTTCTCTGAGCTCTGGTGAAGTCCCTGCTGTGGTTGTCTAGGGACAACCACAGTGGCCACAGGTCCTGGCCACAGCCTGGTTCTGTTGATGGCAGTGAATTTGTCCCGGCTGGAAATGGATGAGAGAGGTTTTATTTTGGGCTGTTGACTTCTCTTTCCAAGTTCCCTCCAAACACAGCCAGGCTACTCTTGCCTTCATTGCTGAGCTCATGGGTTCTCCCCAGCATTTTCCCAGCTCATAGTCCTGCCCGTGGCTGCTGATGGAAGGCTGGTGAGCGGCAGCAGTGATGCCTCTGGTACTGGCACATACCCTGGGGAATTCCCAGGGTGGTTGTGGCATAATGGGAAACAGATGCAACTAGATTTCCTTGCAGATGGCAAACGTGCCCAGGTGTCTATGTTCACAGCACAAAGAGCAGTACCACCCACTGTGTTGCCCCACATGTGCCGAGGCTGTCCCTGGGACAGTTGAGGTGCAGCCAGCCCTGCCAGGTGCTCACCATGAAGGACTGTGTGTGAGCCCAGCATGCCTAGGCTGTGGCTGCTGAGGATGAAGCAAAACCACAGCCTGGCCCCAGCAGGGAGCCCCAGCACATGGCTGCAGGGTGGTTTGTGCCATTGCATCACAGGAGAGATGTGGAAAGAGCTGGGACAGCATGGGGAACTGCCCACACGTGCTGAGGAGCATGTGGGGCCAGAGGGAGTCCTGACCTGGGCAGCAAGGGGTGGCCCAGGACAGCAGGGAGCAGGTCATGACCTGCAGCCCTGGGCAGGGGACAGAAGCAGCACAGGAGAGGGACCTTCTGCAAGTCCCTGCCTTCCTGGGCTTCTGACTCCGGTCTGACCATGGCACCATTCCATGCTCCAGCAGCCTGGGGGGACCAGTCCTTCCCCAGTGGAGCAGCTCCCATACCCTTTGGATGGGCAGAACAGCCCAGTGGGAGAAGCCTTTTCCCCTCCAAAGGGTTGGGCATGGCAGGATTTCACACTCCATTCCCTCTGTCATCTCTTACAGGAAGCACTATCAGGACTGGCCTGTGTTGAGCTTTAGATGTGGTTTTGGCTGTTCCTTGCCAAACATGAGAGTGTTTGGTCAGGGTTCAGCTCTTTGAAGGTTTGTTTTTTTTCAGTTCAACTTCAAAATTTGCTCAAACCCAGGAGAGAGAATTCCTGGTTTTGCTTCCTATAAAATTTAATTTCTCCTCATGGAGGAGGTTCCTTAATGCTCCTCTTGAACATCTTGAATGTTGCTTTGAGGCAGACCTATTGAGATGGGGTGTCACCATGGGAGATTTGGGAGCTCCTCCTCTGAACTGAGACAGACCCAGCAAAGCTCTGATGATGGGTGACAGGCAGAGTTATGGCACCAGGGAGGCTGCAAGTGGAGATTTGCCCTTTTGTCTTTCTCTTTTGCACTTGGCTGTTTCTTTCTGGGCAAAACAATCTCTGCCCATGGGCTCCTGGTTCCCAGGGAAGGATTGGGCTGGCACTGATGGAAGATCGCAGCCTGTGGGTGGTGATGGGTGCCTGTAGGACAGAGCTCTGCCCTGGATGGTTTGTCCCTCTCTGCAGGTGCTGTCCTTGATGTGTCCCTGTTTCCCCACCCTGGGTCCCAGAGCTGACAGTGACTGCAGTGCTGTTCTCCAAAGCCATAGCCACTCATACAAGGCTGGTGAGCATTTGCTGGGCATCTGCCAGGCAGCCTGTAAGTGACCACACCTGAAACTTGTGGGAAGAAAGGCAAAGAGGAACTAAGCACCCTAGTTGCTTCACCCCTAATTTCCATGCACCAAATTCCACTGTCAGAGACACCCAGGGCTCCATGGCCCCATCCTTTGGGGTCTCCTGGGGCTGCAGCATTGGTGCATGGCACAGCCCCGATGGTGGCTGTGCTTGAGCAATAGCTGCATTTCACAACATCCCTGCTTGGCTCAGGGATGTTGCCTCTGGCAGTCAGGACTTCCCTGGATCCAGCATAAGATCTGCCTGCATCAGCAGCTGTGGATTTCCTGTGCCTGGACCCCAACAGGAAATGAAAGTAACTGAATCATTTCTTCTTCCCTCACCTCTGTTCTGCAAGGAGGGACTGTTCAGCTCTCCCAGCTGGGGGCCACAGGGGTGCTCCCCCTTCACCCCTACCTGGCTGCACCCAGCTCTTGCCCCTATCTCCAGCACTCATGACAAGAGCTGTGATGTGTCATGGCTCCAGATGTATTGTCTTTGGTTCTTGACCCTGGGATGCTGGATGTCTCCTCCTGTGCATAGCTGCCCTGTGCTGGAGCCCCATGCCGTTTTTTTTCCCCCCCGCTGATGTAGCTGCCCAGGAGCAGCTTCTCAGCCCAGGCAGGTGCCCCTTTGCCAGCCCTGCTGGGTATGGGGGTCCCTAGGGTCTGCTTGCACAGAATGAGAAGGTGTGACTTGTGTTCTTTAGCCGTTGTTGTGCTCCAGGGCTTCTCCAGTGCCTTTGTCAGGTCTGTGGTGTGACAGTAGCAGCTCACACAGCAGCCAGCAGCCCCATGGGACAGTGACAAGGATGGGGACAGCAGGGCTGAGACACTGCTCCAAGGCAACCTGAACTGTTCCCAGCTTTTGCTGGGTGCAGGCTGCAGGAATGTGGCTGTGTCAGGCTCATCTGGCAGTGCCAAACCCAGCTCTGCTCCACTGAGCATCCGCTGCTGCTGCAGGCAGGGAATGCTGGCACTGACTGAGCGCTGGAAACTGGGCCGTTGCCTCCCAGTTTCCACTGCCCCTTCCTTGCCTTCAATGAGAGGCACCAGCTGTGCTGCTGGGTGCCATGGTGCCAGCGGCACAGAGGAGCAGGGTGTTGGCCAAGCAGGAAGCACTGGTGCTCTGGGGACGCCCCACACAGCTCCAAATGCCGTCCTCTCCCGCAGTTCCCGTTTTGGCAGGGATATAAAGGTGCTGTGGTCAGGGAGAGTCCCACACAGTGCAGCTCTGTGGGAAGCCAGGATGGGAGCACAGAGCCTAGCAGTGGCTTGTGGGGCACTGGCCTTGTGCCTGGCACTCACCACAGCCACCAACCCCGGCTTCGTGGTGAGGATCACCCAAGCAGGCTTGGACTACGGTGGGTTCTGCTTCTGATTTCACTCCTTGCAGATGTGCTGGTGGTGGCAGAGGTGTGGAGCCAGGCACCCTGTGAGAAGTGCAGGGTCCTGGGGCAGGATAGGGGGATCCTTAGACGCACCCGGGGCTTCCCCTGTTGCACCCATCTGCCCCCCAGACGGGACCAGCCCTGCAGGGTCTGTGAGAGCTGCACCCAGGTGGTGTGGGGGGCTGGTACAGCAGGATGGTCCTGGTCCCACGGCACATGTCCAGGCAGTCGAGCTGTGAGTTCTGGAGGAGTGAGCTGCAGAGGAGAGAGGAGGTGGGGTGGGCAGTGACAGAGATGGATGGGCCCTGTGCTGGTTTTATCGAAGCAGGCAGAGACCCAGCTCCAGCAGAGCATAGTTATGGATTGAAATACACTGTGTGAGAAACAGCTCATTTAGCCAGCAGCTCTGCCAGCCGTGTGGGAGAGGACGTGACTCCCCTTCCCAGATGGAGGTAGGGATGCTGTGCTGCTCCCTGGGATGTGAGCTCCAATCAGCTTTGCCTATCAGCACTGGGCATGGAGCAGTCTGGTGCTCAGGACCTCCTGCACACCACACATGGTGCCCAGCCTGGAGAGAGAGGACTGGGACCTCTCCCTCCTTTCTGTGGCCACCACTTGCCCCTGGGGCTTGCAAGCAGGACACCAGGCAGCATCGTTCACATACTCGCAGGGCTCTGAACAAGGAAATTAGCTTTAAAGATGACCTGGGAGGTGGAAAGCAGCCAGGGCATCACCTGGATGTTTCCTTTGATCCTTCTGCTGCATGCCTGGTGCTCCAGCTCCTGCAGAACAGTGGCAGTGATGCTTTCCTTGTGCTTCTGCAGCCCATCAGCAGGGGATCACAGTCCTGGAGAAGGAGCTGACCCACCTGAAGCTGCCAGACGTCTCGGGTGACTTTCGTGTCTTGCGTGTGGGAAAGGTGCACTATGACCTCTCCAGGTGAGCCCTGTCAGTGCCCTGGAGCAGCTCACTGATCCTCAACCCACGCTAGGGGCAGGAGGGGTAGGGAGGGTGGGGAGTCCCTGGAGCAGTGAGGACCATCATGTCCCCTCCACAGCTCCCTGAGACGTTGGCCCTGTCCTTGGTGCGGGCAGAGGTGCTGCTGCTTCACCCCTGCCCAAAGGGAAAAAGGGAACCAGGGTGATGGCACTTTGGGTGTGGGTGGATTTTGTGCCACTGAAGTCCAAGTGGTGGAGGTGGCCTTGCCCATGGGACCAGAGCACCCATCCCCATGCAGAGCAGGAGCCCAGTCCTCATAGAGATCCCAGCTCCCTGCTGCCCTGGGCAGCTCCTACTGCACAGGGTTTGGAGCAGCCATCTGGGTGGCTGCAGGGACCATGTTCCCAAAGGCACCACTCTGCTCTGTGTGTCCCTGCCAGACATAGCTTTGCTGCAGCAGAACTGGAGCTGGGGATGCTGCCAGTGAGGTGACTCCACTCCCACCCTCCCCAGCCATGTGCTTGGGAGTGAGGCACCACTGTAGTGCGACTTTTCTCTTATTCATTTATTTTCAGACTGCGACTTCGCGATTTCCACTTGCCATACTCGCGGATTTCCCCGGTCGCCAACGTGGGCCTTCAGGTCTCCATCTCCAACGCCTTTACCGACCTCGATGGGAACTGGCGGGTGAAGTTTCACTTCATGTAAGTGCCCAGCTCCTCCTCTCCCTGCTTGAGTGATGCTCTTACTCCCTTCTACTTAAAGGTTACCTCTCCTAGTTCATGTTTCAGTGAAATTTGTTTTCCCTGAGTTTAAAAACTTTCCCAGTCTCCTCTGGATGCACCATACAAGGAGGAGTCTGAGCTAGACAGATGCATCCCAAAGCTGATTTGAGGTCTCTTCACCAGGACTTGGCATTGAGAAACATCCTTTCTCTTCCCCCTCTCTCTGCAGCAGAGACCATGGTTCGTTTGACCTGAAGGTGGAGAACATCTACATCAAAATCAGCCTAAGGCTGGGCAGTGATGCTACTGGGAAGCCCACCATCAGCAGCTCGGGCTGCAGCACCCGCATCTCTAAAGTCCGGGCACACTTTTCGGGGAGGTTCGGGTATGTAACTTCACTAGGAGGTCTGGAAACTGTGTGTTAGCCCATTTGCCAATGGCTGCACCACTGAAATGTGGACCTGGTGCAAGCAGTAAGAAGTCAGCATGTCTGAGGCTGCCCAGTCCAAAATCTGGCCTGAATTTCTTCTGCTGTGGCTGCACATTTAAGGCAGTCACCAGACTTCCGTGGTTTACCAGCAAGTCTGTTTGCAAATGTAAACCTTGAGGCAAAACCAGATGCCAAATTGGTGTGGGAATGATGTTCCCCAGTGTCCCACATTTCTAGGGTCTCCCTTTCCTGGGCACATAGTTCTGCAGCAGCCTCTGAGCTAGGAGACAGGACTCCTATTTGTGTTTCTTTGCAGGTGGCTTTACAACCTCTTCTACAGCGCTGTTGAACACAACTTCAAAAAGATTTTGGAGAGCAAGGTATGTGAGTGATGGAGGGCAGGGCTCTGGGTTTTTCTGGTGGTCTTTAGCCCTCATTTGTAGCTGATGTGCTGGAAGGATTGGAACAGATGTAGGGGTGTAACTAGAGACAGAGCACATGGCTGTGTTGTCAATTCGGTGAAAACCAGAGGAATGGGCATCACAGACTTCACAGCATCATGTGTCTCAGGCTGTATTAGAAACCTGTAGCCTTTGCCAAAGCCCAGCATAATTGGTTCCTAATTAACAAAGACTTTTGTTTCCATGTGATCAGTTAATTAGATCTTATGCCTCAGCCAAACTCATTGTAACAGAGGGAACCTGATCAGAGCTGTCCTTCAACCAGCCACACTCTGGCGAGCTTTGGGAGCACTGAGGGAAAACTCATTCCTGGATTTCAGGCACTTGTTTTGTTTTAAGGAGGGGAGGGTGTCAGGGAGCCCTGGTACCACCACCTGGTACAGACACTGACATGCAGGAGACCTGCAACAAGACATGGAAACAAGCTGTTAGCAATAATTACTACAAGGCTAACTGGCATGAGTTACAGCCTCCCTGGATGTGAACCTTGCTCAGGAAGGAGGCAGTTGGAGAACAGGCAAATCCCACTCCTGCAGCAGATCCCGTCCTGCCCAGGCACTATTCCCAATCCCATGCAGTGCCTTTCCCAAGGCCCCTGGGGGCTGGGACAGCAGATGGTCTGGCAGCAGGAGCAAAGCCAGGGCTCAGAGGCCTTTACTGTTGTTTTACCCCTGGAAAAAAAAGCAGCTCTGGGACTGTGAGGAGACCCTGCTGTGCTCTGCACCTCCATCCTCCTCTGCCCCATCCACATTCCTTGATGTCTTTCTCCATGCGAGCGATGGTGTGAGGCAGGAGAGGGCAGGGGCTGGGAGTGTGCTGCCCCAGGACCCTCAAGCACAGCTCACTCCCGACCCAGCCCAGGCAGCCTGTGTCTCTGCCTGCTCTTGCTACACACGCTTGGGCAATCCTCCTGCCCCCAGAGCCAGGGCACCAGTCACAGGGAGATCCCGGTCAGAAGGAAATCTGGGTCACTGGGAAATCTGGGTCATGGGAAGATCCCGGTCACTGGGACCAGGCCTGCATTTTCCCATCTGCAGCTCTGTCCTTGAAGGCAGCAACGAGGCATTTCCAGCACAGACAAATACCACTGGGCACGGGGAAGAGCAGCAACCTGCTGTCACTAAGGCCATGTCCAAGGCTCTGTCCCTCCTCCTTCTTCCCAGCACTGCCCAGCCAGCAGCTGCATTACTGTCAGCATGGTCACTGCTCCTCTGCAGCACTGCATCTCACCATCAGCTCTGCAGCCCAGTCAGACAGATCACAGACAGATCCTGACGGTGCTTTCTGTGCCACTACAAGGAAAGCACTGGAAGGAGCTTTGCAGATTATCACAGCCATCCGCAGGACTGTGACCCACAGAAAACTTCCTGGGCTAATGGTCAGCCTGCAATTAAATCCCCACTAATGCTGGGGCTTCAGCTGTGGATGACAGTGGCAGAGAGATGTGTTCTTCTCTCCTGGCACATAGCTGTAGGAGCTCAGGAAAGCTCAGCTTCAGTGCTCCTGCCTCGCAGGATAGGTTAACCCCTTCAGTTGCTCTGCTTTGGCCAAGTCCTGGCAGCTCAGCATGGTTCATTCCCTCACAGGCCATAGGAAAAGGCTGAGGGCACATGAGAGATTCCTTCTCAGGGCCTCCCCAGGGCTGAAATGTGTGTGGGAGATTGCTGCAAGCAGAGGTTTGCAGGTATAAACCCCACTTGTGTCTTAGACACTTAACGTGCTGCTTGAGGAATGAAGACAGCCATCACTGTGTGCTCCTTTATTTAAGCAGGCTTTGTCAAGGAGTAAACCTGACAGCAGGCAGCAGAGCAGCCGAGGCTCTGAGCGGGGGCTGTGACCTGGCTGACCCAGCTCAGCTCCATGGCCTTTTCCTCCCACAGGTTTGTGACACCATAGCCCAATCTGTGCGCAATGATCTCCAGAAGTACGTCCAGACCCTGCCAGGTACCAAGAGGCTGCATTTTACCCTGTGTCCACTCCCCATCTCCTCATATTCCTTCACCCAAGCTGGGAGCTGGGGAGGACCTCATCTGCAGAGGCACATCACAGTGTGCCCTGTCTGCAGAGACCCTTCCTCTGCTGGCAGCCTCCAGGAGCTGTGCCACAGCACTGGTGGTGGCTAGGGCTGCCTTAGCTGGGGGACCTAGGCCAAGCCTCAGGTCCAGGAGCTGGTTTGCATGAATGAGAAACAGCCAGGAGGAAAATGGGATTTTTTGCTTCTAAAGAGAAGCAAGCACACATGCAGCTGGTACTGAGTTGATGCACCAGGAAGCCCAGACATGGCACTGCCTGCATGTCAGTGGAAGCAATCTGCTCACGGCTTTCCCAGCCATCTCCCTCTCAATCACTTCTCTGCCTCACGTTTTACAGTCACAGCCAAGATAGATGCCAAGACTGGGATTGATTACTCTTTGGTGGCATCCCCAACTGCTACTGCCCAGTCCCTGGATGCAGACCTGAAGGTGAGTGGCTGCCTGGGGACACTTGATTTGGCCAATGCCATTGCCACAGGTGGGTGGAGAACCAGAACTCAGTACCTGCTGCAAATGCTGTTTGCCAGCCTTCATCAGTGGATGAGTCCCACTGCTAATTGCCCTCCTTCTCCATCCCTCTCCACCCCTCTCTCTCCTCCCAGGGTGAATTCTACTCCCTAGCCCACCGCTCCACTGTGCCCTTCCCAACTCTGCCGCTGGCCTTCCCCCCGGATCACGACCGCATGGTTTACTTTGGAGCCTCCAGCTACTTCTTCAACACAGCTGGCTTCGCCTACCATGCGGCTGGGGCACTGGTCTTTGAAATCACAGATGCCATGGTGAGTGGTATAGGTGGGACACGGCTGGCCCTGTGCCTCTGTCAGAGGTCCTATTTGCCAAGGAGCTCTGGTGGCATTTGGTGGTCTTAGAGGATGAGCCTGGGATGGGGCCAGGCTGTTGGGCATGGCAGCATGTGGGGATGGAAGGGCTTGCCATGGCTCAGCTGTGCCACATTGCCCCAGTGTGACAGTCCTTTTCCTGCAGATCCCAAAGGATGTTGACTTCCACTTAAACACCTCCATCTTCTCAGCCTTCGTTCCCGAGGTGAGTGGTCCAGCCCTGCCTTCCCAGAGCTTCTGCACACACAAGCTTTGCTGTGTACCAGGTGTTCTCCCCTAGGAGCAGAAGTTTGTGAAGCTGTCCTCACCCTCTCCCTGCTCCCCTGCAGCTGGAGCAGATGTACCCGAACATGCCAATGAAGATCAGGCTGTCCGCCCCCTCTGCCCCATTCCTGAACATCGGACCAGGAGGAATCTCGCTCAAGCCTGTTGTGGATGTCCAGGCGTACGCCATCCTTCCCAACTCCAGCCTGGCTCCTCTCTTCCTTCTCAGCCTGGTGAGTTCAGGCACAGCCCATGGTCTTTGGACAGATGGGAGTTTGAGCCGTGCTCTGTCCTATTGCCCAGCTCCTACCAGAGGAGGTGCTGGGAGCTGTCTGGGTGCAGTGGGGGTGTCCCCAACAGAAGAATCCCTGAGCTGACAAACACCATGTTTAATGTTGGGGGCAAACAGAGCCCTGGATGGGCAGCAGTCCAGCTGGATTTCAGCTGGTCAGAGCTGTTCCCCTGGGTGTCTGGTTTGGGGTGAAGTGAGGTGAGCACTGTCAGAGCTCTGTGCTCTCCCCCCAGACAGGGAATGTGTCCGCTGTCATCGACGTGAGATCTGGCCACATCGTTGGGCGCCTGGACGTGGGCAGGTATGGAAAGGAGCAGCACTGCTGGGCACGGGGTGGCTGGCGGTGCTCCTGTTCTGGGCTACCGGGAACAGAGCACAGGTGGGGAAGTCCCAGGGAAGTGTACCTAATGTGGAGGGGATGATCTGGGGCTGGAGGGAGCGGGATCTGCACAGCTGTTGACAGGTGGAATTCCTCCCTCCATTGGGACAGTCTCCACAGTGCTGCTTCTGTCCCTGCACAGGATCAGGCTCTCTCTGAAGCATTCAGATGTTGGCACTTTCCAGGTGAGCTATCCTTGACCATGACCAGAGCCCCCAGCATGGAGGTGAGAGCCTGCTGGGGGCTAAGGAGAGGGCCCATTCCTCCATGCTCCCCAACATGGGACCTGGGGATACACCCAGGACCCCACACTGATCCTATAGCCACCTCCTGCCTCAGCCTACAAGGCTAGGAGAGGATGTGGAGCCAGATCCATTGCTGCTTTCACTCCTAGTCTTCCTACCCCACCAGTGTGTCCAGACAAAGCCACTGATCTCTGGCGAAGTGTGTGCCCATCACCTAGTTTTCTTTTCCTAATTATACCCTAGTTCCTGCTCACCTCCTGTCCCACAGGCTAAAGCTTTTCCTGCCCCTTTCCCCACTCCCCAGGTGCGAATGCTGCAGTCCATAATGAACATCTTCGCTTCCAAAATTCTGCTCCCACGTCTTAATGGTGAGAACCTGCTGGGGGGAATGGGGGTGCTGGAGCAGATACTGGCCAGATCACTCCATCCAAGCGGTCCCAGCTCACTAATTAAATCCTTGTTGCCAAGGCTAATCTGAGGGTAAAGCCCACAGCATGTGCAGGAGGCGGCAGTGAAGCAGCAGGAGGTTCCTTGCCACTGTGACATGCTCCTAGCAGCAAACGCAATGGAAAAAATGAGTCTGATGCACATCCTAATGCTTTCCAGACCCTATCCCCCACTCTCTGCTTCTCCTGCCTCTCCAGCAATTCAGGCCAGAGCTGGACTAGCGGCTGGAGGGGCCCAGGGGGGTGTCATGGCACAACACGCAGCCCCCAGCCCTTCTGTGAAGATTGGGAGGAATTTCCTCTGCCTGCCCCCGGATCACTGGAGGCGAGGAAAGGGCTGGGGGGAGGAGGTGGATGCCTTCTCTGAATGGCCCGTGGTCCTTTTGCTCCCATTCCCATCCCAATGCAGCCACGTGTTGTCTTTTCCAGCTCGGTTAGATCAGGGTTTCCCCCTGCCACTGCCAGGGTTCCCCCCTGCCACTGCCAGACAGGATACGTCTCTCCAATACCCTCGTGAGGTTCCACCAGGTGAGTAAGGGGGAGCACCCGGCCCCGGCTGGGGCTCATCCTGTTGCCCCCAAGTCCCTCCCTGCCAGCACAGCCTCCAAATCCAGTTCCCCCAGCCCCAGCTGGGAGGCAGCAGGCAGCGAGGTGCTCTCTGCTAGGATTTCGAGAGCCCAGTGAAAAAACAGAGCCCTGATTTTCCCATCTGCCCAGGGTGGGATCTCCATCATTCTCCAGTTCTTGAAAACTGGGACCTGAATTTTCCAGTTTTTATAGCAGCATTAGCCCCAAGTCCCTCCCCCCATCCCCGACTGGTGTTGCCTGGTGGGATGCTGGGAAGCTGGACAGAGCTCCCTGCGGACAGACAGGCAGCGCCTGCCAGCCCCACTGTAAGGAGCTGTGCCGGGTTCTGGAAAGCCAAGGGAAGTGGTGGGAGGCGTTGGGGAAGCCCCATAGGGGTGTCACCACGGGGATGCTGAATAGTTATAGTGACGCATGGCTGTGAAATGTCTCCTGAGCCTGCCAGGGCAAAAATTAGGCACAGGGGCTGGCAAAGCAACACACGTGCCAATCCGTTCGCCCTCCCGAGATGTGGTGGGTGCTGGGGAGTGCAGCTGCCGGCGGCAGAACGCGGCTGACAGGGCTGGTCTCAGCCCGGCGCTCTCTTTCTCCCAGAATTTCCTGCTGCTTGGAGCAGACGTTCAGTTCCAGCCCCAGGGACGGAGATAGGGCGACGAGGGACCTCCGGCACTGAAATCGCTCCCTTCACCCTTCCCTGCCCCTGGTCCCGCTGCCGGAGCCAAAG
>NW_008667229.1:622-825 GCF_000695815.1 Acanthisitta chloris | reverse complement strand
TCCTGTTCCCTCAAAATCACTTCCTGTTCCCTGAAACCACTTCCTGTTCTCCGAAACCACTTCCTGTTCCCCCATTTCCTGTCCTGTTCCCTCAAAATCACTTCCTGTCCCCCAAACCACTTCCTGTTCTGCCAAACCTACTTCCTGTTCCCCTCAAACCACTTCCTGTTCCCCCAAAACACTTCTTTGTGCCCCAAACCCCG
>NW_008667229.1:0-278 GCF_000695815.1 Acanthisitta chloris | reverse complement strand
CTTTTCTGCCAAACCCGATTCCTGTTCCCCCAAAACCACTTCCTGTTCTGCCAAAACCGATTCCTGTTCCCCCAAAACCACTTCCTTTTCCCCAAACCCACTTCCTGTTCCTCTAAACCACTTCCTGTTCCCCAAAACCATTTCCTGCTCCGCCAAAACCACTTCCTGTTGACCAATTCACCAAAATTTCCACAAAATTCTGTTCAAAAAACAGCAAAAATTTAGGGCAAAAATCAGCCAAAAACTGGAGCAAAATTGAGACCAAAATTTGAGGCAAA